>NC_080171.1:66108806-66357898 GCF_950295315.1 Erinaceus europaeus | reverse complement strand
CTTCCCTTTCCCCTTCCCCTTCCCCTTCCCCTTCCCCTTCTCCTTCTCCTTCTCCTTCTCCTTCTCCTTCTCCTTCTCCTTCTCCTTCTTCTTCTTCTTCTTCTTCTCCTCCTTCTCCTTCTCCTTCCCCTTCTCCATCCCTTCCCCTCTTCTCCTTCTTCTCCTTCTACTCCTCATTCTCCTTCTTCTCCTTCTCCTCCTTCTCCTTCTCCTCCTCCTCCTCCTCCTTCTCCTCCTCCTTCTCCATTTCCTTCCCCTTCCTTTTCCTCCTCTCCTCCTCCTTCTTCTTCTAATGTATGGTTGATCTTTCTTTTTCTTTTCTCATTTTTATTTACTTATTGGATAGAGATAGCCAGGAATCTAGAGGGGAGGGGGGTGATAGAGAGGTAGAGAGACACCTGCAACATTGCTTTACCACTGTCAAAGCTTTCCCTCTGCAGGTTGGGACTCGGGGCTTCAACCCAGGTCCTTGAGCATTGTAATGTGTTCTCAACCAAGTGTGACACCACCCAGCACCTAAATTCATTCTCTAGAGAAATTGAAAGCATCTTCCAAAAAAACACAAATTTTCTTGGGCAGCAGGAACACACGAGCTATGAACAGACTTTTTTTTTTTTTTCATTTTCCTATTGATTCTCATTCTATAGTCTCATTCTCATTCCTATAGTCTCATTCTCCTTTATTGTGGGTTGCATCTTCTCTTCACAAAAGAGCATTTGGCCATCCAAAAACCTCTATAAAAGTCTATTACTAGCAAAATGGGACTAGGTTTATTTTTCCTAAGATGGACATTTTGACCCTTGCTGATTCAGGTTTTCATACTAAACTTTTAAAAATATAACTAGGAGGGCACTTTTAGCATCAAAATATATGTTTGGCTTGGGATGGAATGAGTAGACAGATTGTGATTAGACAAAAGAATTCTTTTTAGATAGTCTTATAACTACTTTCTATGTGATTGACATATCAATAGTCATATAAAATGATATAAAAATGCTCTTCCAGCTAATATAATTTGCTTTTATTTTTTCCAGAAAAATAAGATACCAAATAGAATATGTGTTCACATATTTAAGTTTTGTGATTATTTTTGGTCAAAAATAAACAATACTTTAATATAGCATACACCTCTTTGAATTATAGTAAAATATGAAATGATTCATGTTTTAAGTTTCAGAGACATTCAGCCATTTCCATCAGTCTCATGTTTGGAAGTTAGTGATTTTCTTCATCTGATAGGGATGCAGAGCTATGGATGAGTCAGCCACTCCACTATATTAGAGAGAAGAACATTTTTGATGCAGGAAAGATTGTAGTTAATCACTTTTTAAGAGAGAGTAGTTTACTGTACCCCCATCTATATTTATTTGACTTATATATGCCAAAGTTTAAATCTTCACAGAAAAAATCAGACTTTACTATTTAAAAGAATCTTTATTTACTGGATAGAGACAGCTAGAAATCAGAGAAAGAATGGGGAGATAGAGATGTACAGACAGAGATAACTACAACCCTATTTTCACCACTTGCAGATTTCCCCCTGCATGTAGGGACTAGGGGCTTGAACCTGAGTCCTTGTGCACTGTACCATGTGTGCTCAACCAGTGCAATACCACTCAGTCCCCAGACTTTAGTCTTATGTAAATAAATTTTGAAAAGATAATTATAAACCATTATTATTATTTAGAAATTATTATTATTTTTTAACTTTTAAAAATATTTATTCCCTTTTATTGCCCTAGTTGTTTTATTGTTGTAGTTATTATTGTTGTTTGATAGGACAGAGAGAACTGGAGAGAGGAGGGGAAGACAGAGAGGGGGAGAGAAAGATAGACACCTGCAGACCTTCTTCACAGCCTGTAAAGTGACTTGTCTGCAGGTGGGGAGCCCGGGGCTCAAACGGGATGCTTACTCTGGTCATTGTGCTTTGAGCCAGGAGCGCTTAACCCGCTGCACTACCACTGACTTCCTAAAAATTATTTTGTGTCATCAAAATAATTGGTATATATATAATACATATATATATAATATATAATTTTGGTATCTCAGATGTAATCATAGAAAAAAGAAACTCAATGAAATTTAATAGATATTCTCTAAAACATGTCTTTGTGCCATATATACAATTTTGTTGGGCAAATGTGTCTAAAGTACTCTCAAATGAAAATTATAACAAATAGCTATTAATAAAAGAATTTGTTGTAAATGTACAGCCATTTATTTATTTATTTATTTTATTTAAGAAAGTATTAATTAACAAAACCATAGGGTAGGAGGGGTACAGTTCCACACAATTCCCACCACCAGATCTCCATATCCCACCCCCTCCCCTGATAGCTTTCTCATTCTCTATCCCTCTGGGAGCATGGACCCAGGGTCATTGTGGGTTGCAGAAGGTAGAAGGTCTGGCTTCTGTAACTGCTTCCCCGCTGAACATGGGCGTTGACTTGTCGGTCCATACTCCCAGTCTGCCTCTCTCTTTCCCTTTTAGGGTGGGTCTCTAGGGAAGCGGAGCTCCAGGACACATTGGTGGGGTCTTCAGTCTAGGGAAGCCTGGCCGGCATCCTGATGACATCTGGAACCTGGTGACTGAAAAGAGAGTTAACATACGAAGCCAAACAAATTGTTGAGCAATCATGGACCCAAGCTTGGAATAGTGGAGAGGAAGTGTTAGGGGAGTACTCACTGCAAACTCTAGTGTACTTCTGCTTTCAGGTATATATATTTTGCAGTAGTTTACGGATACGTGTGCACATAAGCTCTCTCTCACAGAAACTGGTGTATATCTAGGTTATGGGACTTTGTTAGAAAGTGAACCACCTGAGATGGAATTAGAGTATACTATGAAAGGAAAGGTCTCACCTGAGTAGTGAAGCTGAAGGACACGTGAAGTCTCTGGACACAGTCTGAAGTGAAGCATGTTGAGGTGGCAATCATTGTGTTGTTTAGGTTGTGATTGGCAGATGCAATATTATTTGATATGGATTGGGAGAGGCATACGGGAAAGTGGGCCCTATCCAAGGATTCCAGGACTGAGGGAAGTAGAGGCTCTATAGTGGAGATGTGAGGTTCCTGCTGTCTTAGGGTTCCAAAAGACAATCGATAGTTAATGTTATCATCACATTATTTGGTAATTGGGTTAACTTTGAAAAGTCCTTTTGTTAGGGTTTGCTGTACAGTACCCAGTATCTTGTATATAGCTGTGCTATTGGTTGCTTCTGATCTGCTTGGTCTAAGCTTTTGAGAGAGTCTGCATATCAATTACACAGCCTATATATTGAAAAGATTCGGTTTGTGTTTTGAAAAACTTCGAGACATACAATTAATTTTCCCCCTCTCATATTAATTAACTAGTGATTTATATGACTACTTTTTACTAGGAGTGTACATAAACACCATTCCCACCACACAAAGACGTACAGCCATTTATTATAAACATGGAGATTCAAAGCCATGAACTGGATTGTAAAGGTATAGTACTTTATATCAGAAATGATTAGTTAATCCAATTTTAGCAATCTTGAGCCTATTAAGGACATTTAGTTAAACAACTTCAAACATTTGTTACTTGTAAAAATGAAAACAAAGTTAGAAGCTTTCAATCTTATTTGGATTTTTTTAAAAGTAAGAGTATAAAATATCACAAAATGGAGATAGGAACAGCTTAGTCAGAATAACATTGTGAGAAAATGAAAATGTTCCTATTGAGTGTAGATAATTAATTAACCTTCTGCTGAGAATTGAATTCACTGACTCATACATGTAAAGCATGTGTTCTGCCCCTGAGTCACATCCTTAATATTTATAAATGCATGTTAAATTTATCTATTATGAGTGGTTGTGTTGATTGACAAGCTTAAATAGGATGGGACCGGGGTTAGGCAGTGGCACATCGGCTAAGAGCACTTAGTACAAAGCACAAGGACCTGCTCAAGATCTTGGTTCGAGGCTCAGTTTCTCCACCTGTTGTGGAGGGGGGCGGTGGTGTCACTTCACAAGCAGTGAAGTAGGTCTGCAGTTGTCTTTCTCTCCCCCCTCTATCTCCCTCTCCCCTCTCAATTTCTCTCTATCCTATCCAATAAAAATAGAAAAAATAAATGGCCATCAGGAGCAGTGCAGGCACCAACCCCCAGCAGTAAACCTGAGGCAAAAAAAAAAAAAAAAGGTTTTCAGATTGCAAGGAGGTTATGTAAATAATCTTTGACTCATGTACTATAATTCATAGGATGTTTTCTCTTAAGGATACAATATTACTTGACATAATTTGTTTTTATTTCTAGAATAAAAATGCTCTGTACGGTAATTTCTCAAGTTAGTCATTACTGAGTCATAAACTCCCTTATTTCTTTATGTTTATTATTTGAATTCATAGAGAATAAAAAAACAACAAATTAAAATACCAGTATAACTTTTAAAATTGTCACATGAATTTTTATATTAGTAATTTGTTTCAATTGCCCATGACACTTTTTTAAAACGATTAGAAGACAACTCAGAAGTTTAACATTATTTATGCACTCACTCATCATTTTTAAAATAGCACTCACTGAGTTTGAACAGATTTTCACCAAATTCTTCTTCTGTCTTTTGATCTCTTATGATATTCATGATATATGCTCAAATGTGTTCACTGACAAATTCCCAAGTGAGGTTAAAAGACTTTGTCTTCATCTGACCAGTAACAAATTATTTATTTGTGTTTATTATAGGCTTTAAATTGATGAAGCACTAGTAATGTGATATTTTTTCATATGAAATATTATTATCCAACAGAATACATGGAGTTTAATTGTTTACAGACAATTCTTAGTATTTTCTTTTTCTCTTTTGGAAATTTGAGAACTGCTGTGTTGTAAGGTCTTTTGAGTTTTTACCCACTGGAAAACTATACATTCAATTCTGATTATCAAATTATATTGTGATCTTTTCTATTTTAAAATAGCAGTTGGCCAGATGTTATTGCCTGATTAGATACTGAGATGTTTTGATCACCAGCTGTAACATAAACCTGCTCTCTTAATACTTCAACTTTTCCATCTGCTTTCAGCATCTGGTCATTCTTTCTAGCTTGTTTTATTTCATTTTTTTCTTTGTTACCCCACATATATCAAGGCTTAAACAAATTTCTCTGTCATTTTTTATGACCAAATAAGACATTATTCTTTACTTTTGTTAAAATAATGAATGCATTTATAATAATGTTTCTATAGAGTTTTCATATTCTAATGCATCTCTCATACTTAGATGGACCCACACTGTTAGGCTTGTGACAATATTCACTAACAGAAATTGAATTAATCTAATTGATTGAAATGGAGATTTTTCTTCTCCCTTTTCCAAAGGGTGTGTTAATGCAACAACATCTTGCCAAGATGTCCTTTCACATATGTCATATTACTAAGGAATTTACTTAGAGAAGGGGATTAAGAAGAAGTTTCATAATTTGAAAATTCAGTATAAAATTAAAAGTAGTCATATATGAAATAAGTCTAAGTTTCTTAGAAATAGGCAAAAAGCATATAATCAACAATATTGGAGACCAGAACTGTAATGACTTCATTAAAGATGAGTTCTTGCATACAAAGACCCTGTCATTAATTTTTTGATTATTTATAAAATAAAAATATTGACAAGACCATAGGATAAGAGGGGTATAATTCCAAAAAGTTTCAATTACCAGACTTTCCTAACCACCCCCCAAGCTTGCCTATTCTTTTTTATCTTTATTATTATTTTATTTTAAAATTTTATTCATTTTTTAATTTTTGTCTCTATAAAGGAAACACTGACAAAAACCATATGATAAGAGGGGTACAACTTCACACAATTCCCACCACCAGAATTCTGTATCCCATCCCCTCTTCTGATAGCTTTCCTATTCTTTAACCCTCTGGGAGTATGGACCCAACGTCATTGTGGGATTCAGAAGGTGGAAGGTCTGGCTTCTGTAATTGCTTCCCTGTTGAACGTGGGCTTTGGCAGGTTGATCCATACTCCCAGCCTCTCTCTCTCTTTCCCTAGTGGGGCGGGGCTCTGGGGAAGCGGGACCAGGACACATTGGTGGGGTGGCCTGCCCAGAGGAGTTTGGTTGGCATCATGGTAGCATTTGGAGCCTGGTGGCTGAAAAAAAGAGTTAACATATAAAGCCAAACAAATTGTTGACTTTGTTTGTTTGTTTGTTTATTACCAGAGCACTGCTCAGCTCTGGTTTATGGTGGTGTGGGGGATTGATCATGGGACTTTGGAGGTCAGGCATAAGGGTCATTTTGTAGAACCATTATGTTATCCCCCCAGCCCTTCTTGCTGGGTATCTTTTTAAAAAAATATTAATTAATTAATTTATTTGTTTATTTATTATTAAATAGAGATAGAGAGAAAGTGAGAGGGGCAGGGGAGATATATATAGAGAGAAACAAAGAGACACCTGCAACTCTACTTCACCAAGCTTGCCTATTTTTTATCCCTCTGGCTTCTGTGATGGCTTCTCCAATGAACATGAAGTTGATCCATACTCCCAGCCTGTTTCTTTCCCTAGTAGGGCAAGGCTCTGGAGAGGTGGGGTTCCAGGACACATTGATGAGGTCATCCTGTCATGAATTTTCTTCCCCTTATCTTCCCAAAATCTGTGTCTTAATTTGTGCAACTGTATTCATATTTATATTCTGTATTTATATTTATATTCTTTGTGCAACTTAATTCCCTGTACAACTGTATTTATATTTTCTGCAACAACCCACAGACTTGCCCCCCTTGTCATTTTATTGGGTGTTAGTAGTTTATATTACAGTTGTTGGTACATGAATATGATTTCTCATCTCCCCAAAATAGATGAATAGGTGTTTTCAAAACACTCTCACTCCCAACTTATGTCCTTTTCCACCGTTCAAATATCTCTCTTTACTAAGGTTCTAGTGTATCTAGTTTACCAAAATATTGATTTTGATAGTTTAGTTTGGCAGCATAATTAACAAATTTGATTAGAAGTACAGTTAGAAATGATAACTATATTTATCATGTATACATCACAAATTAAGTTCTTTTTTTTTTAGACTTATAAAATGCACAGTAAATAGTAAGGAATGATGCCCCACATTAAGAAAGCATCCTAGACACTGAGGAGACAGTAAATTTTAGCAACAGTATAATATTGTCTAAATAAAATAGGCTTAAAATTGTTTGGGGGGAAGTCCAGGTGGTGGTGAGTACTTGTTACAATGCACAAGGACCCATATTTGAGCCCCCAGTCCCCACCTGAAGGGAGAAAGCTTTGTAAGTTATGAAGCAGGGCTGCAGGTGTTTCTCTGTCTCTCTCCCTCTCTATCTTCACCTTCCCTCTTGATTTCTGGTTGTCTCTATCCTATACATAAAGATAATAAAAAATAAAAAATAAAATAAAGTAGTTTGTGGGCAGTGAAGAAGATGAAAGGTAATTTTACAATGCAATATAGTTTTTGGGATATAGGACAAACGAATTATACATTCATTTATTCATTCTATGATATTTGTTTCATGTCCTTATATATACCAGAAAACTAAACATAAATGCATAACTACTTTCATGTAGTTTATATTTAAATGAGTGATGGAAAAACTTTTTCTAGTTGCACACCATCTAAAGGTTATGATTTAGGAAAAAGTTTTGTATAATAATTCCCTACAATACTATTCATATATACACACTTTTAATGATTTGTATGCTAAATATGAGCTCTTGTTTGTGAGGTAAATTGTTTTTTTTGATACTATAGCAATTGCATGAAATTTTATAGGGGAATAACCAATGTTGTAGCAATATATAAGGTAGTTGATACAGAAAAAATATGAAATTTTGTTTTTGAGCAGTTTTCATTGAGTTGCAATCAGTATATCAATAAAATACTCAAAAAGTATTTTACAATCATGTTCACACGCATTATTTGTAAATGAGGTAAGAAAAAATGTATTTCAGGGGGACAGGTGGTAGTGCACCAGGTTAATCACACATAGTATAAAATGCAGGGAGTAGAACCTAGTTCTAGCCCCTAGCTCTCTGCCTGCAAGGGGGTCACTTCACAAGTGGTGAAGCAGGTCTGTAGCTGTCTAACTTCCCCTTCTCTTTGGTTTTTCTTTCTGATAGGGACAGGAGCAGTGGATTCCTAGTGCAGGCACCAAGTCCCAGTGGTAAACCTGGAGGCAAAAAAAAAAAAAAGGATAAAAAGATTTCATCAGAATTGGAAGTTTTTCGCTAGTCAGTATATTTAAATCTCAGCAGTGAGAACAATACTACTACTAAATTGTGTATTACCCTTCTTATTTTGGTATGTTATCTTTAACTTCATCATACAATGCTAAGAAACCATACATAGATCACTTTAATGTGTGTGATTAGCATTTTAATATCTAATATTTTTAACATAACAATTTAAGTCAAGGAAGAATCAGTCACAAAAAGGAGAACTATCTGACATATTAAGCCCAACTTGCATATTCAACAAAGTCTTTGGTCATCAGTTGGAACAACTTTGTTAGACTTTCTAGTGACAAAGCCATTACAGTCTTCAATACTAAAACAGACTGTAAATTAATCATAACATATCTCTTGTTAGCTTTGATTTTTGACACTCAAATGAAAAGCTATTACTTAATCCTAAATCAGTATAGAACCAGTAGCAATATAAAAAAATACTAAAGCTTGCTTGTTTTTATGTCAAATGAAAATGACATATATGGGGGGCATGTGGTGGCTGATTCAGTAGAGCACATACATTTTCATGCACAAGAACCCACATTCAACCCACTGACCCTTACCTGTAGAGAAGCTTTTCTTTTCATTTTTTTTAGATTATTTATTTAATTGTTTTAATTAATTAATTAATTAAAATAAGGAGACATTAACAAAACAATAAGATAGGAGGGGTACAACTCCACACAATTCCCACCACCAGATCTTCATATCCCATCCCCTCCCCTGATAGCTTTCCCATTCTTTATGCCTCAGGGAGTATGGACACAAGGTCACTGTGGGATGCAGAAGGTGGAAGGTCTGGCTTCTGTAATTGCTTCCCTGATGAACATGGGCATTGACAGGTTGATCCATACTCCCAGTCTGCCTCTCTCATTCCCCAGTAGGGTGGGTCTCTGGGGAAGCAGAGATCCAGGACATATTGGTGGGGTCCTCTGTCCAGGGAAGTCTGGTCAGCATCATGCTGGCATCTGGAATCTGGTGGCAAAAGAAAAAGAGAGTTAACATACAAAGCCATACAAATTGTTGAACAATTATGGACCTAAAGGCTGGAATAGTGCAGATGAAGTGTTGGGGGGTACTCACTGCAGACTCTTGTGTACTTCTGCTTTCACGTATATATTTTTCCCTAGTTTATGGATACGTGTGAACATATGCTCTATCTCATGGGGCCTGGTCTATATCTAGGTTTTGGGACTTTGTTAGAAAGTGAACCACCTGGAATGGAATTAGAGAATACTATGAAAGGAAAGGTCTCAGCCAAGTAATGAAGCTGAAGGGTTGTCATTACACATCTGAAGTCTCTGGACACAGTCTGAAGTGAAGTATGCTGAGGAGGCATTCCTTGCGTTGATTAGGTTGGTATCACTGGATGCAATATTATTTGGTATGAGTTGAAAGAAGCATGCAGGACAGTGAGCCCCACCCTAGAAGTTGTATGACAGGGAGAAATATAGGCTCTATAATGGAAATGTGAAGTTCCTGCTGTCTTAGGATTCAAGAAGACAATAGACAGTTATTGTTATCATCACATTATTTGGTAATTGGTTTAACAAAGGAACTTGAAAAGTTCCTTTGTTAGGATTTGCTGTATAATACCCAACATCTTGCGTATAGCTGTGCCACAGGTTGCTTCTGTTCTCCCTGGTCTAGGCTTTTGAGAGAGTCAACATTCAAAGACTCAGCCTATGCTTTAAAAAATTTGAGACATACAATCAATTTTTACCCTCTTATATTAATTAAATAGTGATTTATCTGAATACAAATTAATAGGAGTGTACATAAACACCATTCCCACCACCAAAAGACTGTGTCCCAGCCTACACACCCAGCCCCTCCCACCCCCGCTGCCTAGGGAAGCTGAATGTCCACCCTCACTGCAGGGTTTTTACTTTGGTGCCCTACTCCACAGTTAGTCAAATCTTGCTTTTAGTTTCCCTTTATGTTCTTCTCTCTCAACTTCTGTTGATGAGTGGGATCATCCCATATTCATCTTTATCTTTCTGAGTTAGGTCACTTAACATAATTTCTTCTAGCTCCATCCAAGATGGGTCAGAGAAGGTGGGTTCATTGTTCTTTTAGCTGCATACCACAGCTTTCTCAGCCACTCATCTGTTGTTGGGCACCTGGGTTGCTTCCAGGTTTTAGCTATTATGAATTGTGCTGCTACGAACATAGGTGTACACATATCTTTTTGATTGGGCATTATGGAATCATAGGGATATATCCTCAGGGGAGGAATTACTGGGACATAGGGAAGGTCCATGTGTAGCCTTGTGAGAGTTCTCCAGACTGCTCTTCACAGAGGTTGGGCCAATTTACATTCCCACCAGCAGTGCAAAAGGGTTCCTCTGTCTCCACAGTCTCTCCAACATTTGTTGCTGCTGTCCATTCTGATGTATGCCATTCTCACAGGAGTGAGGTGGTATCTCAATGTTGTCTTAATTTGCATTTCTCTGACAATCAGAGACCTGGAGCAGTTTTTCATATATTTATTAGTCTTTTGTATCTTCTCTGAAGTGAGTGTTTTGTTCATATCCTCTACCTGTTATTGGATGGGGTCATTTGCTTTTTTGGTCCCAAGTTTGCTGAGCTCTTTGTATGTTTTGGTGATTAGTCTCTTGTCTGATGTATGGCATGTGAAGATCTTCTCCCATTCTGTGAGGGGTCTCTTTGTTTGTGTGATAGTTTCTTTGGCTGTGCAGAAGCTTTTCAATTTGATGTAGTCCCATTTGTTTGTTTCTGCTTTAGTCTTCCTTTAGTTGGATTTGTTTCATAAAAGATAACCTTGAGGTTTAGGTGTTTTCCTCTAAATATTTGATAGTTTCTAGTCTAACATCCAGGTCCTTGATCCATTTGGAGTTGATTTTTGTTTCTTGTGAGATAAGTTGGTTCATTTTCATTCTTCTGCATGTTTCAACCCAGTTTTCCCAGCACCATTTATTGAATAGAGCCTCCTTCCTCCATTTAATACTTTGGTCCCTCATATCAAAGATTATATGTCTATAGATGTGGGGGTTTAGTACTGGGCTTTCAATTCTTTTCCACTGGTCTGTTTGCCTTTTTTTGTTCCAGTACCAGACTGTTTTGATGATGATGTCCTTATAATATAGTTTGAGATCTGGGAGTGTGATGCCTCCATTTTTGTTTCTATTCCACAAGATGGTTTTGACAATTCTAGGTGTTTTCTAGTTCAGATAAATGATTATAGTTTTTTTTTTCTAGTTTCTTAAAGAAGCTTAGTGGAACTTTGATGGGTATTGCATTAAATTTGTATATGGCTCTGGGGAGAATATTAATTTTGATGATATTTATACTTCCAATCTATGAGAATGGGATGTATTTTCATTTCTAGATATTAGTTTCTATTTCCTTGAATAGTGACTCATAGTTTTCAGTATGCAAGTATTTCACTTATTTGGTCAGCTTTATTCCTAAGTATTTTATTGATTTTGCTGCAACAGTGAATGGGAGTGATTTCTGGATGTCTTCTTCTTCAGATTTAGTATATTTTGTATAAAGAAATGCCACTGATTTTAGTACATTGTTTTTGTAGCCTGACACAACACCTTGCTATATTATCTAATAACTTACAGTAGTTTTCTGCTGGATTCTTTAGGTTTCTCAATGTATACTATCATATCATCTGCAAATAGTGAGAGCTTGACTTCTTCCCTTCCAATCTATATTCCTTTGATTTCTCTCCTTGCCTCATTACTATGGCAAGAACTTCCAATACTATGTTGAAGAATTGTAATGGTGATAGTGGACATCCCTGTCTAATCCCAGATCTGAGGGGGAATGATTTCAGCTTCTGTCCACTGACTATAATGTTGGCTGTAGGTTTGCTCTCTATGGACTCCACTGTCTTGAGGAATTTCTCATATATTCCCATTTTTTGTAGTGTTTTGAGCATGAATGGGTGTTGGATTTTGTCAAAGACTTTCTCTGCATCTATTGAGATAATACTGTGGTTTTTGGTTTTGCTTTTATTGATGTGGTGAATGACATTGATTGACTTACATATTTTGAAGGAGCCTTGCATTCTTGGGATAAATCCCATTTGCTCATGAGGAACAATCTTTTTGATATACTGCTGTGTCCCATTGGCCAGGATCTCATTTAATATTTTGGTATCTATGTTATTTGGAGATATTGGTCTGTAGTTTTCCATTTTTTTGTGTGTCCCTATCTGCTTTTGGTATCAGGGTGATGCTGGCTTCATAGAAGGTGGACGGGAATCTTCCTGTTTCTTTGGTCTTGTGGAAAAGCTTTACAAGTATGGGGATTAACTGGTTCCTGAAGGTTTTGTAGAATTCGTTTGTGAAGCCATCTGGTCCAGGACTTTTGTTGCTGGGGAGATTCCTAATAACAGTTTCGATTTCTTTGTCTGTGATTGGTGCATTTAGGTTTTGTAGTTGTTCTTGGTTCTGTTTTGAAAGGTCATATGTTTCTAGGAATTCTTCCATTTCTTCCAGATATCACATGATTTTATGGATTTCTGTGTGTCAGTTGTGATATGTCCTCTATCATTAACAATTCTATGAATTTGAGTCTTCTCTCTTTTTTGTTAGTGAGTCTGGCTAGGGGTTTGTCAATCTTGTTTAATTTTTCAAAGAATCAACATTTGGCTTCATTGATCTTTTGTATGGTTCTCTTATTTTTTATGTTGTTTATTTCTGCTCTGATTTTAGTGATTTCTATCCTTCTAGTTGCTTTAGGGTTCCTTTGTTCCTCTTCCTCTAAGTCCTTAAGATGTGCAGTAAGGTTGTTTATTTGAGCTTTTTCTTGTTGTTTAATATGTTATTGTATGGCTATGAGTTTCCCTCTCAGTACTGCTTTAGCTGAGTCACAAATATTTTTATAGCTTGTGTCTTCATTTCCATTTGTTTCCAGGGATATTTGAATTTTTTTGCTTAAGTGTCTCTCTGACTCAGTGGTTCTTAAGCAGTATGTTGTTTAGTCTCCAAATTCTGTGTCTTTTAGTAATTTTTGTTTGTTGTTAAATATTAGCTTTGCTCCATTTTGGTCTGGGAAGATACTTGGGATGATTTCAATGCTCTTGAATTTGTTGATGCTGTCTTTGTGGCCTAACATGTGGTCTATCCTTGAGGATGTGCTGCGTGGATCTGAGAAGAATGTATATTCCAGTTTTTTGGGGTGAAGAACTCTGAAAATGTCCAAGAGGTTTAGTCTGTCCATCTCTTCATTTAATTCTCTTGTTTCTTTGTTGATTCTCTGCTCTGTTGATCTTTGTGTGAGAGTGGGAGGTTAAAGTCTCCCACTATTATTTTATTGCTACTGATATATTTTTGTGGTTCTTTCAGTAGGTGTTTGATGTATTTAGATGGTCCCTCATTGGGTGAATAGATGTTAATAATTGTTAAGTCTTCTTGGTTGATTTATCCTCTAATCATTATGTAATGTCCTTGCCTTTTATTACTTTATTTAATTTAAAATCCATTGTGTCAGAAATGAGAAAGACTCTTCCTGACTTTTTTTTGTGATCCGTTAGCCTGTATGATAGTTTTCCATCCTTTCACTTTAAGTCTGTGTTTGTCTCATTGGGTCAGGTGGGATTCTTGCAAGCAGTATATGGTTGGGTTATGTTTTCTGATCCACCCTCCCACTCTGTGCCTTTTGATGGGTGAGTTTAAGCCACTGACTTTTATTGATAGTATGGGATTAGTATATTGTAGTGCCATTATTCAACAATTTTTTATTTGCTCTGATATATGCTAAGTATTGTGGTGATGCTCTTGTTTATAAGAGGTCTTTTAGAACCTCTTTCAGGGCAAGCTTGGTGATGGTTGCCTCCTTTAACTGTTGTCCATCTAGAAGGTTTTTATCCCTCCAACTAGTTTGAATGAAAGTCTGGCAGGATATATTATCCTTGGTTGAAACCCAATTTCATTCATGGCTTAATAGATATCTTGCCATTCTCTCCTGACTTTTAGAATTTGAGTGGAGAAGTCTGCTGATAGTCTTATGGGTTTTCCCCTGTATGTGACTTTTTGTTTTTCTCTTGCAGCCTATACGATCCTTTCTTTATCCTTACTTCTCTTCATTGTGACTAAAGAGTCATTGTTAAAGTATGCCAGTCTCTTGCCTTTATTCAGCTTTTGCCATCCTTGCTTTTTCTATTTCCTTGAATAGTGATTCATAGTTTTCATTATAAAAGTCTTTCACTTCTTTGGTCAGGTTTATTCCAAGGTATTTTATTGATTTTGATGCAGCAGTGAATGGGAGTGATTTCTGGATGTCTTCTTCAGATTTAGTGTTTGCATAAAGAAATGCCACTGATTTTCATACAATTTTTTATTTGCTCTGATATATGCTAAGTATTATGGTGATTTTCTTGTTTATAAGAAGTCTTTTAGAACCTCTTTCAGGGAAGGCTTGGTGATGGTTGCCTCCTTTAGCTGTTGCCTGTCTGAGAAGGTTTTGATCCCTCCATCTAGTTTCAATGAAAATCTAGCAGGATATATTGTCCTTGGTTGAAACCCTTTTTCATTGAGGGCTCCATTGATATCTTGCCATTCTCTTCTGGCTTTTAGAGTTTGAGTGGAGAAGTCTGCTGATAATCTTATGGGTTTTCCGTTGTATGTAATTTTTTGTTTTTCTTGATCCTTTCTTTATGCTTACTTGTTTTCATTGTAACTATGATGTGTTTTGGTGTCTTCAGGTCTGTGTTGATTCTGTTTTGGACTCTCTGGGCCTCTTGAATCTTACTGTCCTTTCTGTTGTTTAGGTTTGGGAAGTTTTCTTTTATTATTTCCTGTAGAATGTTTACATCCCCTTCCTCTATTTCTTCCTCTGGCAGGCCAAATATACAAATGTTACTTCTTTTGAGATCATCCCATATGTCTCTGTTGTTGTTTTCAGGTTCTCTCAATCTCTTTTTCTGCTCCTTTACCTCTTTCTTAGTTTTCTCTAGCTCATCCTCTGTCTGGCTAATTCTGTTTTCTGCTTCTATTAGTCTGCTTTCCCTTCCCTCACCTCTTCAGTTCAGTTATAGTATTAGCTTGTTCTGCTAATTGACCTTTTAGTTCAGCTATTCCAGCTTTCATTTCTCTATTTACCTGTAGGTATCTAGTTTTTTTATTTTTCTGTTCTGCTGTTCTTCAGTTGTTGTGTTTTGATTACAAACCACACTATATTGAAGACTCACACACAGAGAGTCCACTCTGAGTCAGATCTTTCCCAAAATAATTCACAAATGAGTATCATTGAATTCAGAAAAAAGAAGTAGGAAGGAAGAGGACAAGAACAAGAAAAAAAGAAAAAGAAAAAAAGGGCAGTGAAAGGAAAGAGTTTTATTTATTTATTTATCTATTTATTTATTATTTTTTTTATTTAGCTAGGAGGAGGGAGAAAGGGGAGAGTGGATAGAGGAGTTATAGTGAAACAAGTTCCTCTTACAATGGATAGAATATCCAGTCACCTAGGAATGGAAAAAACAATCACAGTTAATTTTGGTCAAACTGAAGGAGTGGGGGAAAGGCCACATGTATATATAATAGTAATAATAAAATATAACAGAGTAAAAAACCCTAACAGTCAGTCTGCAGCTTGGATGGCTCCCAGTTGCCTCAGACAGCCTGAGAAAAGACAACCAATTGTTAAAAAACAAACAAACAAGAACAACATAGAACCTCCAGGTAGTCTTTCCCAGGCAGGGTTGAGGCTCTGATTGGTCAGATATTTTGTCACTGAAATAGAGCTCAAGCCACTTAGAAAGAAAAAAAGAGAGAAAAGGAAATCAAAAAGGAAAAGGATTGGAATCATACCCCTGGTGAGCCAGGAATCTTGGTAAAGAAAAAATCTCAGCGGGGGGAGCCTGCTAGCAGCAGCTCTCCAGCCCTGGGGTCTGGTTATGGGGTCACAGGGAGGGGTGCACTTCAGAAATAATCAAAATATTTCCTTTTTTTCCCCTCTGTTTTCTAATTTGAGCTATAGTCACCTCCTTGGTGTCTTACTTAGGACCCCTTATTCACTGTCTTGCTGATGGTCCAGTATCCTACCCTATCCAGAAGTTGTTGGAGCTCATGCCAATAGCTGCCTCCAAGTCGTCATCTTGGCTCCACCCTCAGGAGAAGCTTTCAAGAGGTGGAATAGTGCTATGGATATTACATGTGTCTCTTCTTTCTCTTCTTTCTGCCTTTATTCTCTTCTCTCTCATATCTATCAAAAAGAGGGGGTAAAGTGAGAGAGGAAAAATATGGTCACTGGGAATGGTAGAGCTGTACAGACACAATGTTCCAGCAATAATATTGATTGCAAAAAAAAAAGATACACCTACACATCTGAGAATATTGTTTATTAGTAATAATGGTATATTATATTTGCATTTGATTTTAATCAAAAGTTTGTTTACCCATCATGTATCAATCATGGTAAATTTAGACACAAATAAGTTGAACTCTAATATACTTTAATTGTGAACTATTAAATCATAATATTAAAATTATGAAAGTTGATTAATGCAGATACTGATTTTTTAATTACTCTTCCTTCTTTATAGTATTACTGTAGGCAATACAAGAAGAATTATTATAATAATCAAAAAGTCATAAGTGACATATAATTGAGGAAAAAAAGAATTACTTGTGCTTATAGGTTGATTTTATTGTTATTTATCAGCGACATTTACCAAGTTTTATGTGATATTTAGAAAATGGTATGTGCTAAACATGGTTTCTGTTAAAACGGTCCATTTTATACAACCATTGCTTGGAGACCTTGTGTTAATTTCTTCTTTTTTCATGAATCTGCCCTTTATATTTTGATTGTGAAATTTACATTAGAAAACTTAAACCAAAGCTAATATTCCATATTCAAAAATTAAAATAAGTTACCGAAGGGATGATTTTCATTATAAATTTTGTGAATGGTTCTCATCAATTTCTTCTGCAAAAATAATATATTTGGATATACTTATATTTTCCACTTAATACTCAACTATTGAAAATGGTGAATTCACCTTTTTTACCTCATCTTGGATGGAGCTTGAAGCAATCATGTTAAATGAGATAAGCCATCAAGTGATGGATGACTGTGGGAAGATCCCATTCATAGACAGAAGTTAAAAAAGAAGAACAGAAGGGAAAACACAAAGTAGAACTTGGACTGGAGTTGGTGTATTGTGTCAAAATAAAGGACTCTAGGGTGTCTAGGGTGGGGGTGGGGCTGGTCAGGTCTTGGAACCTGATGGTGGAGGAGGACCTAGGTGGGGGTTTTGAGTTTTATGAGATAAACTAAGAAATGCCACATGTGGACAAATTAGTATATTTTACTGTTGACTGTAAACCATTAATCCCCCCCCCCAAAAAGGAAGAATAAAAGAAAAAAATCCCACTAATAGCCATTATATTTCATCTAGCTATGTGACACACCATGTGGAAGTACCAGAATCCCAGGAAAGCTTTAGGACCTTGCAACTCTCTCTCTCTCTCTCTCTCTAAAAGCTACATATTGTGCATCACTTGAGTAAACTGAAAGGTATAATAAATAGTGTAATTTTAGATAATGACTTCCCTAATATAAAGTATCCATTATTACTCTAAGGAATATGAATACTATGAATGCAAAGTTATGATTCTAGACTATCATAGTATACTATATTTTGTTCTTTGTATAAAGGGAAGAAATCAGAGAGTTGTTTGGTATCAGAATACTACTCAGTTCTGGCTTGTAGTTGCACAGAATTAAACTTGGAATGTCTAAGCCCCAGGCATGAAAGTCTGTTATGTAAACCCCTGTGTTACTCCTCAGTCCTTTAGGGATCTGTTTTTGAAGACAGTTCATTCATCTTTAATGCTGGTGAGCATTCAAAATCAACTTCTTGTAGGTTTCCAATTAATCTGCAGGGATTTGCCAAAAACTGGATGCAGTGGAAGTCACTGAGATTTGCTGAAGAAGTATGTGGAGGAGTGCTTGTGTGGGCAAGCGTTATAGGTAGTTCAGCTCTGTTTGCAAAAAGGGTTAGCATATGATTATGTGGTATAGAAATACCAAGAAATCAGTATATTTAGTGTAGACATTCAGTACAACTAAGAAATTCAACAAGTAGAAGTTATATAAAACAGGCCAATGCCTTAAAATATGCATGCATCCTGTTCTGTCAATTTTGATTTTTCTGTTTTCATTTTCAAAGGAAAGTCAGAATTAAAATATTTTGAATTTTATTTTAGTAGTTATAAGTGTGAAAACCAATGCTTTATAAATCTTGATTCTTATGGGTTCTAAAATTAGAATGGGGAAAATTCTTTTTATATATTTATTTATTTTATTACTTGATAGAGACAGACAATGAGGGTGGAGGGGGAAGTAGACAGGGTAAGAGACAGAGGGGTACCTGCAGCCATACTGAACTACTTTTGAAGCTTTCTCCCTGCAGGTGAGGACCAGGGCCTTAAACCTGAGTTCTTCCACACTGTAATGTGTGTGCTTAAATCAGGTGCACCGCCGCCTAGCCCCAGGAAATTCTTATAATGTTGAAATCATGCAACTCTTTCATAATTCTGTTGGATATTTAGTTCTTGAATTCTGATGACCATAGTCGAGTTTTCTCATTGCAACTATTACCTAATCATACCCTTGAGAAAACTTCACATAAGATATCTCAGTTTATCCAGAAAAAAATGTCCAATTGTTATGTGTATACACAGAGACTTTCTTCCTTGTCATTCTCCCATACTCATTCCATTGAGAAACAACAGTACAATCATCTGCTGAAAACACTTCTGCAATAGTATAAAGGTCTTTATCAAAACTGCTTTTATCCTAAAATAATGTTGAGGGAAATTTAATTCAATACTTTTTGATCATAGATTTCAGTTTCCATCTTAGAGTTTATTTTCTTCTCAACCATATTGTGCTTAGTTTTATTATTATTTACTTTTATTTATTTTCCCATTTGTTGCCCTTGTTTTATTGTTGTTGTCGTTGTTGGACAGGACAAGAGAAATGGAGAGAAGAGAGGAAGACAGAGAGGGGGAGAGAAATATAGACACCTGCAGACCTGCTTCACCCCCTGTGAAGCGACTTCCCTGCAGATGGGGAGCTGGAACCAGAATCCTTACACTAGTCCTTGCTCTTTGCTCCACGTGCGCTTAACTTGCTGTGTGCGCTACCGCCAGACCCCGTGTGCTTAGTTTTAAGCTTTTCAAATAGACAAAATTTGTATTGTCAGCTTTGTTTATTTAAAAAAAAAAAAAAAACACCCCGCTGAACATAGGCGTTGATTGGTGGGTCCGTACTCCCAGTCTGCCTCTCTCTTTCCCTAGTAGCATGCTCCCAGAGGGATAGAGAATGGGAAAGCTATCAGGGTAGGGGATGGGATATCGAGATTGGGTGGTGGGAATTGTGTGGAGTTGTACCCTTCCTACCCTATGGTTTTGTTAATTTATCCTTTCTTAAATAAAAAATAAATTTAAAAAAAGAAAAAAAAAACACCAGGGGGGTCGGGCGGTAGAGCAGCAGGTTAAGTGCACATGGCGCCAAGTGCTAGGACTGGCATAAGGATCCTGATTCGATCCCGTCTCCCCACCTGCAGAAGGTTCACTTCACAGGCGGTGAAGCAGGTCTGCAGGTGTCTATCTTTCTCTCCCCCCTCTGTCTTCCCTTCCTCTCTCAGTTTCTCTCTGTCCTATCCAACAATAATGATATCAATAACAACAACAATAATAATAACTGCAACAATGATAAAACAACAATGGAAAAAAAGAAAAGAAATCAGTGACTTTGTCATAAATGAAGTCAGTGCAGTAGCAAGTAGACTAGGTTGGGCATAGTTGACATTACAGAACATTCATTCATTCACTGAATTTATAGCTTGATTAGGGAATTTTTTCCACATAGTCTGCTCCTAGAGTGACTTTATTTTTGCTATAAGTCTTTTAAAAGAATTTTTTAATGAAAACAAACTGATAGTACCCAGATTTGAGCCTGACTCCCATAATAATTAGGGAAGCTTCCATGCTAGGGTTTCTCCTTCACTCCCCCTACCCCACTCTGCCCCCAACCCCACTTCCACCCCCATCCTGTTATTCTCTGTGAAACTTAGAAGATGACAGCGTTGGTGACAACAAAATCTTGGTGCATATGAAATGATAGGAAGGCAAAGAATTCAAGTAAAGAACCCTAAGAATAACCAAAGCAATAATGATTTACATAGAGAATATTTTAGATAGTGGTCTAAAAGAGCACAATGTAAAGACCACAGATTTCAGAATTCCATAGAAATTTTATCACTCATACATATTTCAAAAGGGTCAAGATTAAGGACATTTTTATCACAAATATGTGAACACCAAATTTACCATCACGTGTTCCCACTTACCCTTACTGATCCCATATTTATTTAATATTGAATGTCTTTCCCTTAAAAGCCATTAAAGTTATAACTCAGATTTAATTTTATATTAGTTGCATAATGTTACACTGAATAGTGTACTGCGATTTCTCTATCTAGTTCATGATTTTCCTAGTTTTCTGTGATGACATAGCAGCTGCATTCAGAAAATGAGGATGGCTGAGAGAAAGGCATATATTCATAACATTTAAAGTGACAGAAACTTGATTTCCTTCCCAGAGTTCTGTTATTAAACAAGAGTCATTGTACTATTTATATTTTTTACTCATTTGTGTGTGCTGTGATGCTGAGAACCTTGTATTTCAGAAGCATGTACTTTTCCACTGAGCTACCTTCCCAATAGTTCATATTGTTGGAAAAAATAAGCTATGATAGCTCCTTGCTATTCATAATAGTCATTGTATTGTCCTTGAAATTGTCTCTAGATAATGAAAATGTAGTACAAATATGCTGAATACTTGATTCTATGATTAGATAACGGACCACATACAAGCAGACACATGAATATATGCATCTATTTAGAGCAATTTTCAGTCAAGGACAAATTTCTGTGGACACAGATTATATCTTTAATTTTACTCTTTTGTTAAACAAAAACTCACCTTTAACCATGTGTTTTATTTTCATTTCCCTGCCAGTTTTATAAAATGGATTTTAACTTACTAATTTTAAATTCAGTCTACATCAGTGTACCTTACTTCCTCAGAGAACAAAAATATAACAGATGATATAAATATAAATCTATGAGAAACTGTACCCATCTTGAACAATGATATGTTCCCAACACATATTCTAGCATTTGTGTCAAAATAGTCTGGTAGAAAGTATACAGTTTATAATTGATTTATCCTAATAAACATTAAGTATGAGAACATTGTCAGAACTATTGCCTCACACAAACATTTTTGTTTTCAGTCTAGAAGGAAATTCAATTGTGACTTTCAGGTCAAAATTACAGATCGGCTTCTATAGCAGGAATTATTTATTGAAAGTGAAACCGTTGTTTCTTTGTAATAATAAGGGTGCATTGAATGTAGGAGTAGGGTACTGATATTTCCCACAATATAACCCTATAAACCTGCTGGTCCTTCTAAAAAGTGGTAGGTTATTAAGAACACAAGGTGATATTGTTGTGGATGGGATAGTGGTATACCCAGAATGTTCAAGGGAAATAGCCAAGAGTTGAAATCATTTAAAAATATGACAATTCAAAAAGCACCAATAAATTCAGCGTGTAGTTAACGTGGTTAGTGTTTGAAACTTGTATGCAAAGACTATAGGAGAAACCATTAGAAAATACGTCAGGGAAACTAAAAGCAGGACCTGATCAAATTGTAAGTAGGGCACCAAAGTAAAAACCCAGTGGTGAGGGGTAGGCATGTAGCTTCCTGGGCCAGTGGGGGGTGGAAGTGGGCGGGAGGGATGGGTCACAGTCCTTTGGTGGTGGGAATGGTGTTTATGTACACTCCTAGCAAAATGTAGACATATAAATCAGTAGTTAATTAATATGAGAGGGGGAAATCAATTGTATGTCTCAAAGTTTCTCAAAAGACAAACTGAATCTTTTTAATATATAGGCTATGTATTTGATATGCGGACTCTCTCAAAAGCCTAGACCAAGTAGATTAGAAGCTTCCAATAGCACAGCTATATACAAGATACTGGGTACTGTACAGCAAACCATAACAAAGGGACTTTTCAAAGTTAACCCATCTGCCGATCACAAACTAACCAAAGCAACGATTGCTGCCTCAACATGCTTCACCCCAGAATGTATCCAGAGACTTCACGTGTGGAATGACAACCCTTCAGCTTCATTACTCGGGTGAGACCTTTCCTTTAATAGTACACTCTAATTTCATCTCAGGTAGTTCACTTTCCAACAAAGTCCCATAACCTAGATATACACCAGTTTCTGTGAGAGAGAGCTTATGTGCACACGTATCCATAAACTACTGCAAAATATATACCTGAAAGCAGGACTACACTAGAGTTTGCAGTGAGTACCTCCCTAACACTTCCTCTCCACTATTCCAAGCTTGGGATCCATGATTGCTCAACAAATTGTTTGGCTTCATATGTTAACTCTCTTTTCAATCACCAGGTTCCAGATGCCACCAGGATGCTGGCTAGGCTTCCCTGGATTGAAGACCCCACCAATGTGTCCTGGAGCTCAGCTTCCCCAGAGTCACACCCTACTAGGGAAAGAGAGAGGCAGACTGGGGGTATGGACCGACCAGTCAACGCCCATGTTCAGCGGGGAAGCAATTACAGAAGCCAGACCTTCTACCTTCTGCATCCCTCAACGACCCTGAGTCCATGCTCCCAGAGGGATAGAGAATGGGAAAGCTATCAGGGGAGGGGGTGGGTTATGGGGATTGGGTGTTGGGAATTGTGTGGAGTTGTACCCCTCCTACCTTATGCTTTTGTTCACTAATCCTTTCTTAAATAAAAAATTAAAAAAAAAAAAAAAAAAAAGAAAATACGTCAAACTCTGTCCCACTTTCCAAAGGAGACTGGGTCATCCTACTCTATTACTCAAGGAAGACTGGTTCTGAAATAAGTGCAGCCTAGTGTGTTCCCTGCTATGACCATGAACTATGAACACAAACTGACAGGAACTGAGAGATTATAGAAGCTCTTGTGCTAAATATTAATAGATATTCTCCCCAGGTTAGTCAACATGATATATAGAATTATATTTATATATTTTCTTTAAGTTTGGGAACTATTCTATGCCCTGATCTAATTTTCTAATCCTGTTCTCAACTCTGACACCATTTTCCCAGACAATATTTTTAGTCTACCTGAAGGTTAGCTATCAAGCTCTAGCAAAAATTACCACATTCATGGGCCCCTAGGACTTCCTCACTTCTATCTAAATAAAATCTCTAACTGCCATCTACTCTATTCATACTTTATGGTTCCTGTTCATTAAACATTTTGTCTTGCTTTACATCTTACTGCATTTCAGTTACCAACTTGCAGATGCTACATAGATTTCATCCTGAATTCTCTAGGCAGATGACCTCACCAATGTGTCTCAGAACCTCACCTCTCAAGAGCCTTGCCCCACTAGGGAAAAGCAGAAATAGACTAGGGGTATGGCTTGACCTGCCAATGCCCATTTCCAGTAGAGAAGCAGTTACAGAAGCTGGACCTCCTGCTTTCTGTACCCCATAAGGAATTTTGGCCCATATCCCCAGAGGGGTAAATATTAGGGGAAGATTTCCAAAGGGCTCTGAACTACAATTTCATTAGGACCTGGAGAGAAAGAAGAAAAAAATAAATCTATCTGTGAAAGCTGATAAATTAGAAAACTATTACCTTGGTGTTAATAAAAGTAGATTTACCTAAAAATTTTAAAAAGGAAGAAAATGAAATATGTCAAACCAACAGTAGGAATCATTTCATCCTCCCTAAGACTAGAAGAATGAGTTCAGAGGATGCCGGTAGAGAGGACTCAGTAATCAAAGGCCATAAGCAAGAAGCCTTATGTAAATGAAAACCAGTGATGTTAGGGTGCAGCTAGGTTAGTAAGTCTTGTCATAGTATGGATAACTTCATTATTATTGTTTTCATTCATTATTATTATGTTTGATGAATTATTTATTTTTGCTTATTCTCGACTACAGGAGAGTTATTTCGAGATTGCAATTTCTTTCCAGTGTGAACACCAGAAAATTCAAAATGCCATAATGAGTAACAAAGAGTTATCACTAGATTAGTGGTCTGAACTATTCATTTTCAAGCAAGTATATTCATTTAAGATAGATTTTAAACTGGAAGGCAAACTGGTGCCACTAGCTTCCAGTCAAATTTTCTGTTTTCTGTCAAGCAGATATGGTGGGACAATGAGGACATATAAGTGCTTATTATCTGGCAGACATTATCTCCCTCAAGCAAGATGCATACCTTATGAAGGAACATGTCTGAGTACTTGATGGTTGCCGTCAGAACAGATGGAGCACCCTCTCACCACAGATGTCTTTAGAGTTTTTCATGGTTTTATTTTTGTCTTTCCACAAAATCTTATGCAAAAGGCAAGGTAAGGTACTATCAAGGACGTATGTGTATGTGTGTATACACATATTGAAGCAACCAAAGAAATCACTTGAGTTGTTCAATACACTGCTTTAGTTGAGCCATGGTCTCTACCATCATTCATCACACATCTCCCTTAAATAATGGGTTCTGGATTACTAAAAGCCAAGACCTTATAAACCATATTTAAAAGCCACAGTTTGCCATGATCTAACACACCCAGACAAATATACCCATGTAGCCATTTTATGCTTAGAGACTAATACTTGTTCAGGAAAGTTTGTATTTCTTCATATTAAATTGATTTCAGAAAAATACTTAGTTTTTTTTTAACAATAAGAAAATATTGATATGAAAAAGTCTCTCCTCCTCAGATATGTGTAACATTTAAGCTATATCCATGTAAGTCACTCTGCTTTGGATTCCACTGCTAGTGTTAAAATGAAAATAAAAGCACTGCTTTTAAGCATAAAAAAAGAAACCCATACATTTTAAATTCTGTCACAATGGTGTGAGAACATTCTAAAATATATAGAAACAGGCTGATATCCAGGGTGAAATAAATTCTGTCCAACCAACATTCGTTAAATAGAAGTGCTCACTTCTTTGTCTGATACTGCCTCTCAGAATATTGTGTCAGCCTCACTTTTACTAAGAAAACATAGGTTGGGATGAATATATATATGTTTATTTTGGAAAGTTACCTAAAAAATATTAAAATTGGGTCATGAGATTTCTCATTCAGTAGAGTGCATACTTGACCGTTTGTAAAGATCCTGTTGAAGCCCTAGCACCACTTCACCACTTGGGAAAGATATGAGCATCACTAAGGGAAGTTCCATAAGTGATGGTGCAATGCTATGACATCTCTATTTTTCTGTCAGTCTCACTCACTCTCTTTCTAGCTCTCTCTCTCTCATCTCCCACACTACTCCTCTCTATCTGGAATTAAAAGGGAACATTTGTCCTCCAGGAGCAGTAGACTCATGCAGACATAAGGACCAGAAACAAATAAAGGAAATATAAATGAAGGACTAGGAATTATTAACCAATAAAAGTGCAAAAACCAGTATTTTCGTATACCTCTGTGTGCAGTTGAATCACAATCTAAGATACTTCATGTCTGTGTACGGGGCTGGGAGGGAATATTCTTTTTTTTTTTTAATTTTTTATATATATTTTTTAAATATTTATTTTATTTATTTATTCCCTTTTGTTGCCCTTGTTGTTTTATTGTTGTAGTTATTATTGTTGTTGTCGTTGTTGGATAGGACAGAGAGAAATGGAGAGAGGAGGGGAGGACAGAGAGGAGGAGAGAAAGATAGACACCTGCAGACCTGCTTCACCGCCTGTGAAGCGACTCCCCTGCAGGTGGGGAGCGGGGGTTCGAACCGGGATCTTTATGCCGGTCCTTGTGCTTTGCGCCACCTGCGCTTAACCCGCTGCGCTACAGCCCGACTCCCTGGGAGGGAATATTCTTACAGAGTATTTAAGTCACATCCACCTGCCATTATTAATGCAAAAAAGTTGAACTCCCCCTACCCCAGCCATCTTCTTTGCACAGTACTTTACCTGTGTGAGTTTAGGCTGAGCAGAACTAGGTTGAGTGAAACCAATAGTACCATTACCTAATTGACACAAGTGAGAATGAAGTTTCTATAGCATATTTCCAGTCACAAAAACATCACCAAACTTTTTTTTATCACCAAACTTTTAATAAAGATTCCAGCCAGTTCTAATGTGAAGCAATATTTTGCATTTATTCATAATTCCAACCTAGGGAGATACCATTCTGTTGGATAAGAATAATAAAGACAGAATTGTTTGAACAAAGTGTAAGCATGCTATAGTTGTATGAAACTACTTGCTACACCAATGGTCAAATTAAAAAATGGGCTATGAGAAATGTGAGAAGAGCACAAAAAGTATCCAATACATTAACAGAAATTGTCTGTGAGTCAGTTCAAATTTCTCTTTTAAATAAAGCTATAAATACTTTGATCCAAGACTATATAAAAATTAACTTGGGAGTCAGGCGGTAGCGCAGTGGGTTAAACGCAGGTGGCATGAAGCGCAAGGACCAGCTTAAGGATCCCGGTTCGAGCCCCTGGCTCCCCACCTGCAGAGGAGTCGCTTCACAAGCGGTGAAGCAGATCTGCAGGTGTCTGTCTTTCTCTCCTCCTCTCTGTCTTCCCCTCCTCTCTCCATTTCTCTCTGTCCTAGCCAACAACAACGATATCAATAACAACAATAATAACTACAATAAAAACAACAAGGGCAATAAAAGGGAATAAGTAAATAAATAAACATAAAAAATATTTTTAAAATATTTTTAAAAATTAACTAAGAGTGACATACTATGTGAAGTATGTTGTTCCCTGAAATTATAATGCACTCTATAAAATGATATGCATTTATGTAAACATCTCAGCTTGCGTTTAGGACTGGCTCTGATTTTTATATTCATTTATGTCTGGTATTTTCACAAGAAAGATAAATGTGTGTAGGGCTTTGGGTAACTAATGCAAAGAGCTATTAATTGGAATGAAGTGGTTAAAAAATCCTGACAAAAAATCTTGAGCTTATATTCTCCAGTATTGCAGGGAGGACCATGATCCTTATAATTGCTAAGGGCTACTAGAATTAAAGTACATTTAAACCATGATAATATTAACTATCGATTGTCTTTTTGAACCCTAAGACAGCAGGAACTTCACATCTTTACTATAGAGCCCCTACTTCCCCCAGTCCTGGAACCCTTGGATAGGGCCCACTTTCCTGTATGCATCTCCCAATCCGAACCAAATAATATTGCATCTGCTGATCACAACCTAACCAAAGCAACGATTGCCACCTCAATATGCTTCACCTTAGACTGTATCCAGAACTTCACGTGTGGAATGACAACCCTTCAACTTCATTACTCGGGTGAGACCTTTCCTTTTATAGTACACTCTAATTTCATCTCAGGGAGTTCACTTTCTAACAAAGTCCCATAATCTAGATATACACCAGTTTCTGTGAGAGAGAGCTTATGTGCACACGTATCCATAAACTACTGCAAAATATATACCTGAAAGCAGAAGTACACTAGAGTTTGCAGTGAGTACCTCCCTAACACTTCCTCTCCACTATTCCAAGCTTGGAATCCATGATTGCTCAACAAATTGTTTGGCCTCATATGTTAACTCTCTTTTCAATCACCAGGTTCCAGATGCCACCAGGATGCTGGCTAGGCTTCCCTGGATTGAAGACCCCACCAATGTGTCCTGGAGCTCAGCTTCCCCAGAGACACACCTTACTAGGGAAAGAGAGAGGCAGACTGGGAGTATGGACCGACCAGTCAACGCCCATGTTCAGCGGGGAAGCAATTACAGAAGCCAGACCTTCTACCTTCAGCAACCCTCAACGACCCTGGGTACATGCTCCCAGAGGGCTAGAGAATGGGAAAGCTACCATGGGAGGGGGGCGATTATGGGGATTGGGTGGTGGGAATTGTGTGGAGTTGTACCCCTTCTATCTTATGTTTTTGTTCACTAATCCTTTCTTAAATAAAAAATTTAAAAAAAAGTACATTTAAACCATGAAACAGTTAATGAAAAAATAAATAAATAAAAGTATCAACTATTTCCAAGATTTTTTTTCCTTTTTGTTTTGTTTTTGTTTTTACCACCAATGCTATCCTTTGTGATTGGTGCCTTTACAGAATTTTGTCAGTCCTAGCAGTTTTTCTTTTTTATAAGAAGTTGAGCAAGAGAAATAGAAAGATCTGCAGCACTACCTTACAGCTCATGAAAACTTCCCTCTTGTAGTTGAGGAGGGGGGGCTTGAGCCAATATCTTTGTGCATAGTAATGTGTGTGTAAACCATCATGCATCCCTCAAGGATTTGTTTTAATATTTTAATTACTTTTGAGACAGTATAGTTGCTTCACACAGAGAAGCAATGGAAGCAGATATGATTCTCATTAATTTGGTGTACTCTTGAGGAAGTCCAGAGTCAATCCAATTGATCTCAGTATCCAACTTTTTTTTATGAGAGCCTCGTGTTTTCTGTACTTCATTTATTAAAAATCAGATTTTATCAGTCCTTTATCAGGTGCAGTTGGTGCTGTTTCCTAGACTGATCAATCACAAAATTGTCCAGGGGTATTATAGTTCTGAAATTTTTGTGTTTCTCTTCATTTCCATTCAGTGAGCTTCCCATTCTATATTTTTGCATGTTTAAATAGTCTTTGTCCATTTAATAGGCATTTGCTACACAGAGGATCCCAGGTCTCTTATATCTTCATTATGTAATATTCCTTTTAATTTTCTAGTTCCCTGAACACTCACTAGGTATCAAAAATACTAAATCAAACTTACCTACTTCATTGAGTATTCGGTGCATGCTCACATATTAAGTGATCTTAATATTAATTTCAGACATAGGTATTATCTCTAAGTAGAAAAAAACAAATTAATAACCTTTGTGAAACTATTTGCCCACTCTCTGTCATTAATTACCATCCCTTTGCCTCCACTTATAATTGAAACCTCATTTAGATTTATGACATAGGACACAAGGCGATTTTCTACCATGGCAAAAATGATTAATACTAGTGAGTGATAAGACTTGGTCATTATCAGATTGTTTTTTGTCAACTGAAATAGGGGTTTCTAAAGGAGTCGCTTCTGGTTAGTGAAACTTTTTTTATAGTGTAACTTTTGTAAAGGTTCAACTACCAATGTTTCTATAAACAAATATCTATTACTAGTTATTAGTGGCAAACACATGAAGTTTGCCAGATTACAAGAGGTATGCTTTTACAAAAGTACACATTATTTATTTATTTACTGAATGGTAAATAAACCATAATATTACTCAGTCATCATAATCAACAATCTCAGGAAAACACAGGACTTCACACATGCTAGGAATGTACTCAGCTGCTGAGCCACCTCCCTGTGACATCAAATTCATATTTTAAAATGAATTTCTTTGTGTTGTAGTAGCTGAAAGAGAAAAGGAATAATTTCAATGTCAAGCACTGCTTAAGAGTTTTCTCCAACAATTTAGTTGTTTGATATATTAGCTTTTATTTTAAATATAGGTTGCTACAATATATTTAAAGGTAAGAAACTCATCTCAGTATTTACATTTGAAAATAAAATCAGTCTTCTTTTTTAACTCTAAAGAAACTATTCCACTTAAATATCTTTCAGAAGTCTAGGTGAATATCATATTACTTAGTGTTAAACATTTCTATAATTAGTACATTTATGTTACATAATATTCATGCACACATTTAATTTTTTTTCGAGGCAAAGAGGCAAAAAAAGAGTATAAAAAGCTTCCTTCAGTCTCATGGGGACCTGGCTTGAACCTGGATGGCTAATATGGCAAAGCAGTAGACTATCCAAGTGAACTATTTTTCCAGTCCAAATTTAATTTGTAACTTTAATATTTATCTCTAATTAGTGAAATATTATAAGTTTTAAAATGTATCTTATTAATAATTTCGATGCAATTTAGACTTTATCTTCTTATAATTCTTATTCGCATTCAGGATGATGATCTTCTTTTGAGTACATAGAATTATGACATTTGTTTTCCAAAATACTTTTTACTGGGGGATTAATGGTTCAATTGTTGAAGCGACTCCCCCTGCAGGTGGGGATCCTGGGGCTTGAACCGGAATCCTTAGCTGGTTTGAGCTTTGCGACACATGTGCTTAACCCGCTGCTCTACCGCCCGACTCCCATAAATTAATTAATTTAAAAGCCTCTGGGACAGAAAGGATAGTTCACTAAGTAGGACACCTGTGTTACCATATGCATGACCCAGGTTCAAGTTCCAGCACCATATGGGAGTGATATGGCAACAAGGACAACTCTGGTACTCATCTTCTCTCCCTTTCTCTTTATCTGAAAAACAACAACAACAACAACACACACACACACACACACACACACACACACACACAGTGACTAGAGAATAGTAAATTTCCATGTTCATCAAATCAAAACAGGCAAACAAGCAATAGCAAATAATCATCACTAACCCAATGTACCTAAAGAAATTATAATGATAGCTCATCCAGACAGTGTGCATGTTTTGTCATGCCACCTTGGTTTGAGCTTAGTCTCTACCACACTGGAGAAACCTTTTTTTTTTTTTTTTAACCAAGACTTCTCACAAGGTCTAAATGTTATTTGATGTGATGATACTCTATGAAAGAATGCTTTGTATGCAAATTTATTTAAATATATTTGATAGGGCCTGTGAAACAGCTCATGGGAATTATGTGCTGCTTTGCCATGCGTACAGCACTGGTTCAAGCCCAGTCCCCACCACATTGAAGGAAGCTATGGTGCAATGCCACTTTCCGTTCCTCTCCCTAAAATGATAATGATAGTGATAATGATAATGATACTAATAACAATGCACAATATATCTATAACATCAATTTTTAAAATTGTGAACTTTTATTTATTTTAAAAAATATTTATTTCACTTATAAAGAGAGCCGAAGCATTACTTTGGCATATGTGGAACTTTGATTCTATCTATGGACCTCATGCATACCAGTTGCATACTTTATTTCTGCTCCACCATCCCAGTAACAGGAAGATCTGTTTTTTTAATTGATTATATATTTACAACTCCTCTGAAAAATATAACAATATAATATAATGATAAATCATTTAAAAATCTATGACAAGAATTCTTGTATGTTGCTTTGATAATGGTTTTAATAGAGAGGGAATACAATTTTTATGTATCAGTACAGTGATCTTAATATTTTTGCAATGAAGTTTCAAATCACTCATCATACCATCAGAAAAAAAAAAAAAGTCCTTGTCTTTTTCTTGAAGGTTAATATAAAAATCTTCTTACCCTACAAAGTTCTGAGAAAAACACTCATATCTTCATTGATAGATTTTTGGAAGCTGTGACTCTATGTAAATATAGGCTAGAAAAAAAATTTAGCAAAAGTTAATTGAATAAATAAAAATTAATTTCCGTCTGCGTATTCATGTTTAAAACCATCAGTGGACTTTTACATAAACTTCAATGCTTGTCCTAATAGGAAACAATAATTTTTGCTTATTTATGCATTATTTCCCAGCCCCTTACTCCAGTTCTCTAGTGCTTATCTCTGAAGTTCAGGACAAAAGGCAGGAACTAATACCAAAGAGGACCCTCTTCCATCACAAAACACTGTATCACTCACCTCAAATTGGGATGCCACAGGGAAAGATTTCTGACATCCCATTACCATATGCTTTCCCCAGGCAGTCCAACCAGTTCCACTCTGAACCACTCCTAGGTAAAGGAGATGTTTCTTAACCTAGTTTACCATCACCCAATGCAAGGAAGTCAAGTGATAAGGAAAAGTAAGCACCTTCCTCCTGCAATTTGTGATCTGCTAGACCTAGATTGCTTTTCCCCAACTCATGAACAGACCCGTTCCTTCCGATTTCTGCTCCATGCAGCAAGAACTTGCCACCCTGTATGTACCAGTTTTGTCTCCAGCATTGACTCACAACTTTCTCTTGCCACCAATGTACTGAGTTATCCCTCACAGATACTCTCTAATAAAGTTTGCTTTCTGTCTGTCGACCTCTCTCTGCATGGTCTTTTCTCACTCACATTTTGAACAAACATAGCAATAAACCTAACAAGCAAACTTCGAAGGATGTGGGAGGAAAATGGAGAACATGCAGAAAAATCAGGTACACATGATGAAAGACTGTGAGCTTGACATAGGCAGTGGCTTTGTCAGAACTTTTCTTTTCTCCATGGTCAATTTTAACAAAACATTTAATAAAGCAACAACATTTGAACATTAGTTAAGATGCATTTGGTTGTCAATTGTAAACCTTCACTTGTGGGAAGGTGAACTAGCTCAGTGGAATAGTGTTCCTGTTTTATTATTTGTATCACCCAGGTTAGAGCATTGCTCCCATACAGTGGAGGAAGTTTAAGTTTTCTGGCATCTTTTCCTCATTCCTTCTGTCTCTGTCTCAGGGAAAAAATGTCAGTTTAGAGAAGTGAAGCCTGGCGACTACAAGAAGAAAAAAAATCTTCACTCAAAAATGGATATTCTCTCATTCATAGACTTTCTATTAAGAATAGCGGAGGCACAGGAGGCAGAAGGAGAGTGAAGTCGTTATGTGAGAAAAAAAAAAAAAAATTCATGCCTGAAGCTTCTAGGCCCCAGGTTTAAATCCTGAAGACACCACAAGCCAAAGCTGAGCTATTTATCTCCATTTCATACCCTAGAGGGATTCATATGATAGTCATAGGTATACCAACCTAGATTGTTCCCTAAATCACTCCTTAAATCACATAGACCCAACATATATCTTCATTGTCCAGTTAATAATACTTACTTTTGCTTCTAGGTTCTGAAAAGTTCCCTAGTTTTAGGGACCTTAGTGATAAAGTTCCAGCTTCAAAGTTACTGTTATACCTCATTAATTTTATTCTGTTCTGCCTTATGTTTTGTATTTGCTCGTTTATTTGTGAAACAGATTTTACTTATTGACTATTATGGATTAGAGTACAAACAGTACTGATAAGAGGTATCTAGAGCAGACCTGATGACTATAATTACTGAACTATTATAATTATGAGTATAATTATATTACTACAATTACAATTTATGTGAATAAATTGATAGTATCTTTCTCTTCAAAGAAGCTTTTCTTCCTGTGTATGTACTTGACTTAATAGTGCTGAAATTTTAGGCTTTTTGTACTCTTTGAACTATTTATAGTATTATTAGAATTTCTCAAATATTTGTTTTTCTTTGTGAAAGCATGATTAATGAAGCTTATGTGAAATAAATTTGGTAAACACTAACTTACCCTATTAGATTTTATTATGATTCTCCATTGACCAGTACCTTAGACCTTCTAACTCTCCTGACACTAGCCATTCTAATTTCTCTACTAAAATGTCATGAACACATTCCAGTAATATTGAATAACTTAGGTTTGATAATCTGGAAGACAGTTGCCTCCATGCTTAAAAAAATATATAGAAATACCAGGGCCAGCACTGGTGCACCTGGATAAGCACACATATTATGGTGTACAAGGACCCAGGTTCAAACTCCTGGTCCCCATCCGCATGGGGAAAGCTTCACAAGTGGTGAGTAAGGTGTGTCTCTGTCTCTTTCACACTCTGTCTCCTCCCCTCTCATTTTCTCTCTGTCTCTATCAAATAAATAAATAAATATTTTAATAAAAGAAATTAAAAAGTCAAATATCAAAGGGTGAATAAACTTTACATAATAAAGCTAATTATTGAACTTCAATAAAGGATAAGCTCAGAGTTAAGATTAGATGGAATTATGTACATCTCTCTAGCTGGCTAGCTATTTGAGTTCTTACATGGTAAAATATATTGTGGATCCTTTCCTATGTATTTTTATAATAAACTTCATAGGTAAAGATTCAAGTTATGAAACCAAGTACCTGCTTGATTTTGTTTAAAAGATAATGTTGACTTTTGCACTATGTGTCAGTGGATCAAAACCATTCAGTTGTATAGTTGGTATTTTAATATCTTCAAGGATACTGTGATTGAAATAAAACTTCTGAAGAAGAAATCTATATTCTAAAAGTAAGGTAGAGGGGGTCAGGCGGTAGCGCAGTGAATTAAGCACACATGGTGCAAAGCCCAAGGACCAGCCTAAGGATCCTGATTTGAATCCCCTGCTCCCCACCTGCAGGGGGGTTGCTTTACAAGCAGTGAAGTGATGAAAATCTGTAGGTGTCTTTCTCTCCTACTCTCTGTCTTTTCCTCCTCTATTAGTTTCTGTCTGTCCTATTCAACAACAACATTAGTGGCAACAATAATAATGACAACAACAAGAGCAACGAAATGGGAAAAAAATACCCTGGATCCAGGAGCAGTGGATTCATGGTACAAGCACTGAGCCCCAGCTATAAGCCTGGAGGTAAGAAAAAATAAATAAATAAAAGTAAGGTAGAATACAATGGCAGATTCAGTACTTTTTTTTCTCTCTCTTTCTTTTTTTTGGATGGCACTATAGGTTAACCTGCCTAACCTGCCTAAGTGATACTAGTAAGGGGTCAATGACGCCTAAAAGGAAGTTAACAAAATTCATAATAACAAAATGATTCCATTTTATCATGTCAGTAATCATTTTTCTCTTCTAATTTCTAATTACTTTTACTAGTTTACTCACCCCCTCTTCAATCCAATCACATAGTTAATATGAATTGAGTGGAACATATTTTTTACCCAAATTCAATAAACTATCGTTTTTTACTTTGCATTTCTTTTTTATAAATGGAAAACATTAGAAACTATTACTGGTGGGGCCAGGTGGTGGCAGAACTGGTTAAGCACACATATTACAGTGCACGAGGACCTCAGTTCAAGCCCCTGATCCCCACCTGCAGGGAAAAAGCTTCAGAAGTGGTCAGTTAGGGCTGCAGGTGCCTCTCTGTCTCTTTCCTTCTCTACCTCCCACATCCTTCTCGATTGCTCTGTCTCTAGCTAATAAAAATGAATGAATGGATAAATAAGAAATGGCTCTTCAATAAGAAAGTAAGCATCTTAGTGTTTTAAATGGTCAAGTAGGGGCTAGTGGTGGCAAACCAGCAGAACATACACATTGCTTTGTGCAAGGAACAAGGTTCAAGCGCTTGGTCCCTACCTGTAGGGAAGAAGCTTTATGAGTAATGAAGTAGGGCTGCAGGTGTGAATCTCCTCTCTGACTCTGTCTCCCTCTGTAGTTCTCTCTCTCAACAGAAAGAAAGAAAGAAAAAAGAAAGAGAGAGAGAGAGAAAGAAAGAAAGAAAGAAAGAAAGAAAGAAAGAAAGAAAGGGAAAAGGGAGAGAGGGAGGGAGGGAGGAGATGGGAGTGCAGGGAGGGAGGAAGAAAGGAAGGGAGGAAGGAAAGAAGGAAGGAAGGAAGGAAGGAAGGAAGGAAGGAAGGAAGGAAGGAAAGAAGGAAGGAAGGAAGGGAGGAAGGAAGGAAGGAAGGAAGGAAGGAAGGAAGGAAGGAAGGAAGGAAGGAAAAAAGAATAAGAAAGAGAAAGAAAGAGAGCCTCTAGTTAAGCACACTTGGTTATGGGCACATATTACATGTCATGTGCAAGAACCTGGGTTTGAAGCCATGTTCCTATCTGAAGGAGGGGTGCTTCAAACTGCGTAGTGAAGCAGGTCTGTAGGTGTTTATCTTTCTCTCTCCCTATTTTCTGAAGGTTCTTATTTATTTATTTATTTATTTATTTATTTATTTATTTATTTATTTTCAGCCCTCCTGTCACCAAAGGGCACTCTCTCCTTATCAACATTCATGCTTCAGTGACAAGAAGCTTCTCCTTCATGTTTCTCTTTGGGTTCTCTGTGGCTTGGCATGATGAAAACTCATCACTAAGCTAAGGCTCAATTTTTCCACCCCAGTATACAGTTAATTTATGTGTTGCTTCACAGCAAGAATCTTAACAAATAACTACAGTCAAAGCCTGTTGTATAGCTGTCTCTTATACTTGTTTTTGAATAAATAAATAAATACTAAAATGAAAAATAAATACAATCAAATGTACCTCCAACAGTTTTTCAAGTCTTGGCCTCTAAACCTGACTCACTGGAAGTAAAACATTCCAGAATCCTCTAGGACTGAAGGGGGTAAGAGGTCCTGGGGGTTTAAGATATCCACAGGACTCAAATCTGTGCATTGCCCCATCATATTTTTGAAAGCAGTGGAAGCTTGAATCATTAAGGGAATCTTTATAGAGCTTTTGTTAACAATTGAGTTATCCTGGGAGTCGAGCTGTAGTGCAGCGGGCTAAGCGCAGGTGGCGCAAAGCACAAGGACCGGCATAAGGATCCCGGTTCGAACCCTGGCTCCCCACCTGCAGGGGAGTTGCTTCACAGGCGGTGAAGCAGGTCTGCAGATGTCTATCTTGCTCTCCTCCTCTCTGTCTTCCCCTCCCTCTCTCCATTTCTCTCTGTCCTATCCAACAACGACAACAACAATAATAACTACAACAATAAAACAACAAGGGCAACAAAAGGGAATAAATAAATTAAATAAATATAAAAAAATTTAAAAAAAAACAATTGAACTACCTTAGATGAAATTAGAGTGTACTATAAAAGGAAAGGTCTCACCCGAGTAATGAAGTTGAAGGGTTGTCATTCCACATGTGAAGTCTCTGGATACATTCTGAGGTGAAGCATGTTGAGGTGGCAATCATTGCTTTAGTTAGGTTGTGATCGGTGGATGCAATATTATTTGGTTTGGATTGGGAGATGCATACGGGAAAGTGGGCCCTATCCAAGGGTTCCAGGACTGGGGGAAGTAGGGGCTCTATAGTGAAGATGTGAGGTTCCTGCTGTCTTAGGGTTCAACAAGACAATCGATAGTTAATATTATCATCACATTATTTGTTAATTGGGTTAACTTTGAAAAGTCCCTTTGTTGTGGTTTGCTGTACAGTACCCAGTATCTTGTATATAGCTGTGCTATTGGATGCTTCTAATCTACTTGGTCTAGGCTTTTGAGAGAGTCCGCATATCAAATACATAGCCTATATATTAAAAAGATTCAGTTTGTCTTTTGAGAAACTTTGAGACATACAATTGATTTCCCCCTCTCATATTAATTAACTACTGATTTATATGTCTACATTTTGCTAGGAGTGTACATAAACACCATTCCCACCACCAAAGGAGTCTATATGTTTTTTAAGAGACATTTTTCAATTACTCCAAACTGAGCACTTACAAATTTAGGAAGTGAAAGCAATTTTCTTCATTTTATTAGTGACAGAATAGTTCACTTTCTAACAAAATCCCATAATCTAGATATACACCAGTTTCTGTGAGAGAGAGCTTATATTGCACACGTATCCATAAACTACTGCAAAATATATACCGGAAAGCAGAAGTACACTAGAGTTTGCAGTGAGTACCTCCCTAACACTTCCTCTCCACTATTCCAAGCTTGGAATCCATGATTGCTCAACAAATTGTTTGGCTTCATATGTTAACTCTCTTTTCAATCACCAGGTTCCAGATGCCACCAGGATGCTGGCTAGGCTTCCCTGGATTGAAGACCCCACCAATATGTCCTGGAGCTCAGCTTCCCCAGAGACACACCTTACTAGGGAAAGAGAGAGGCAGACTGGGAGTATGGACCGACCAGTCAACGCCCATGTTCAGCGGGGAAGCAATTACAGAAGCCAGACCTTCTACCTTCTGCAACCCACAATGACCCTGGGACCATGCTCCCAGAGGGATAGAGAATGGGAAAGCTATAAGGGGAGAGGGTGGGTTATGGGGATTGGGTGATGGGAATTGTGTGGAGTTGTACCCCTCCTACCTTATGTTTTTCTTCACTAATCCTTTCTTAAATAAAAAATTAAAAAAAAATTGATTTATCCTGACTAGTTGAACTGAGAGAGGAGTATATTTAAAATATTAGTATTCAATTTTTATATTTGATAATGGTATTTCTGCTATAAATAAAATAAAAATAATTAAATTTAAACATTGTATCTGAGACCCATTGTACTAAAAGTTTTCAAGGCTTCATATTTTATATGGAAATTTAATATAACAACATCATAACAAAGTCCAAGAAAACAAACCATGAGAAAAATCATAATGACTATTGTATATTTAGAATACACTATTATTAGGATCACCTGAACATTTTTATCAGTTTGATATATCTAGGACAGAAATAATGACTATAAAATGTTATCAACATATAGTGTACAAGAGTCACTCTGTTATATAAAATTTGAATACAATATTTAGAATCACAGAATTAAGTAATCCTAATACATTATTGAAATAGAATATGAAATGTCAGAAATTATTAAAAAGGTATCAAAATATCTATTGGAAACTAGGGGCAAGAATACAGACAGTTGGGCATGAAAAATAACCATAGGAAAAGCAAAACAGGTTCCCTAGATAGTGTGCTACCTTTATTTGTATTCAACTCATGGTATCTCCTGGAGCCTGCAACATGAAGGAAGCTTCTATGGTAAGGTGTCTTTCTCTCTGTCTCTGTCCCTGTCACTGTTTCTGTCTTCCTAGTATAACACATCAATCTAGAGTTTTGAAACTCTAGCTTTGGAAAAAAAATTGTAATAGTTTGTAAATCACAGAAAAACTTGCTTTCTTTTTCTTTCTTTCCTTTTTTTTGCTTCCAGGGTTATTGCTGGGGTTCAGTTCCCACACCATGAATCCACTGCTCCTGGAGACCATTTATTCCCCCTTTTGTTGCCCTTGTTGTAGCCTTGTTGTGGTTATTATTGTTGTTGTTGATATTGTTCGTTGTTGGATAAGACAGAAAGAAATGGAGAGAGTAGGGAAAGACAGAGAGGGAGAGAAAGATAGACAACTGCAGACCTGCTTCACTGCCTGTGAATTGACTTTCCTGCAGGTGGGGAGTCAGGACTCGAACCAGGATCCTTACTCTGGTCTTTGCGCTTTGCACCACATGCACTTAACCTGCTGCACTACTGGCCGACCTCCCTCTTATTCTTTTTCTGTCTGCATTGTCTACTTCATTCTTCTCTTTTCCTTCACTTTCTTCATTTCTCTAGACTGCATGACTGCCAGACTAGCATGGGAGTGCCTCTTCCCAGGCACGTGCTCTCTGGGTTAGAGAGAAATCGACTGGAGCCAGTCTGGGCTGCTACTCACTCAGGGATGCGAGGGAGATGACTCAGGAATAGACACGTGGTGGTGAGACAATGCAATACCTTTATCTTTAAAGACCCAAGACTTTTAAAGGGCTGACCTGGAAGTGGCAAGTCAGAAATGGAAATGGCTAGGAAAGGGGTGGAGAAAGGTTGGAAAAGTAGGGACTTCTTTAGCAACTCTTGTGAGGGTTTTAACTGATAGTGTTAATAATACCCTGGAGGCAGGGAGCGTCTTGAGGATAGAAAGAATATAGATCAAAGGAATAGAATGGGTTGGGATCTTTCAGGCAAAACAATGATTATGTAGGTAGACCATAGTATCAGGAATGCAGGGTGCTTTGTGAGCCCTGCCAAGCTCAACCATATCCACACAGTTTCCCAACACATGACCACATGACTGCTACACAACAGGCTTTGATAGTAGTTATTTGTTAAGATTCTTGCTGTGAAGCAACACATAAATTAACTGTATACTGGGGTGGAAAAATTGAGCCTTAGCTTAGTGATAAGTTTTCATCATGCCAAGCCACAGAGAACCCAAAGAGAAACATGAAGGAGAAGCTTCTTGTCACTGAAGCATGAATGTTGATAAGGAGAGAGTGCCCTTTGGTGACAGGAGGGCTGAAAATAAATAAATAAATAAATAAACAAATAAATAAGAACCTTCAGAAAATAGGGAGAGAGAAAGATAAACGCCTACAGACCTGCTTCACTACGCAGTGTGAAGCACCCCTCCTTCAGATAGGAACATGGCTTCAAACCCAGGTTCTTGCACATGACATGTAATATGTGCCCATAACCAGGTGTGCTTAACTAGAGGCTCTCTTTCTTTCTCTTTCTTATTCTTTTTTCTTTCTTTCTTTCTTTCTTTCTTTCTTTCTTTCTTTCTTCCTTCCTTCCTTCCTTCCTTTCTTTCTTCCTTCCTTTCTTTCCTTCCTTCCTTCCTTCCTCCCTTCCTTTCTTCCTCCCTCCCTGCACTCCCCTCTCCTCCCTCCCTCCCTCTCTCCTTTCTTTCTTTCTTTCTTTCTCTCTCTCTCTCTCTCTCTCTCTCTCTCTCTTTCTTTCTTTCTTTCTTTATTTCTTTCTTTCTGTTGAGAGAGAGAACTATAGAGGGAGACAGAGTCAGAAAGGAGATATACCTGCAGCCCTACTTCATTACTCATAAAGCTTCTTCCCTGCAAGTAGGGACCAAGCGCTTGAACCTTGTTCCTTGCACAAAGCAATGTGTATGTTCTACTGGTTTGCCACCACTAGCCCCTACTTGACCATTTAAAACACTGAGATGATTATTTTCTTATTGAAGAGCCATTTCTGGCCACATCATTCCCGTATATGTGATGGAGGATAGATTAATGTCATCAGTTCTGGTGACCTAACAGTTATACACACTCCATGCTGGAAAGAGAAAGGAGGGGGAGGGAAAGGGGAAGGGAGAGGGACAGGTTGAGAGACTCTGACTTTACAGGTGCACACAAAGTTAGGACTTGTTACATAATCAAGTGTATATAGCCTTGTAAAAAGTTTATTTCCATGTATAAGTAGATCTGTACTCAGTCCACAAATTAATGCTTTGCTGATATTAGTCTACAGTCTCATGTGCTTCTGACTTTGTGGAGAGAGACCAATGCAACTGAATTTGTTAGAACCACCACACTTTGTAACATATTCATAGACTGTGAGGGAAGAAATGGTAGTTAGGTTAAATCACCTATGTGCAACTTTGTATGTCTTATTAACTAACTCCTCCATGAAAAAGCAAAGTAAAAACAACTTGAAGTAAGTCGAAGTTGAAGTTGTTGTTCTTCTCCATTCTGTCTCTTTGTTTTTGTTTTCTCCAAGACTTCACCTGTCTAGATTGATGTTTTCATATGGGAAGTCAGAAAGACAGGGAAATAGATGGAAGAGGGGAAGGTACCACAGCATCTAAATTTCCCACAGTGCAGTGGGAACCACTTCTGAAGCAGGGTTTTGTATTTGACAGAGCAGGCACACCACACAGGTGAGTTATCTTGCTAGTTGTACATTTATGTGTATAATCTTGGTGATCCCTCTATATGAGAAAGAAAAAGCAAAACGTGTATTTAACTTGGGGCCCTGAGATATCTAAGTGAGATTACAGGCCATTGGGTTTTGTGTACTTGGATTTTCAAGAAAAATGGACTGCAAATCACAGATATACCTTCCTAACAGATATTAGGAGAATAAAGTAGACAATAGGCTCACAAGTCATGACTATAACAGAACATGTTTTTTGTTTTTGCCTCCATGGTTACTGCTGGAGCTTAGTGCCTGCTTAATTACGTCTCTCTGGGAAATCATTTTTTGTTTCTTTTTTCTTTCGTAGAGGGGAGAGAGATGAAGGGAGGCAAGTCCCTGAAGGTGGGGGCCAGGATTTGAACATTTTGTCCTTGCACATGATAATATGTATGCTCTTCTGGATATGATGCCACCCAGCTCCTAAAGTTCTTTCTAAAGCTAGAGTTAACATGCTGATTTCTAGAGTTGTATTTCTTTTTATATAGATCCACATAAATCCTAAGTAAGTGCCAAGTTGTACTAGAGTTAACATTTATTTATTATTTATCATCATATTTTCTTTTAAATATTTTAATCACTAATTTTTATTCTCAATTTATAGGTGAGTAAATTAAATTACATTTATTTTTTAAAATATTTTTACTTATTATTGAGTAGAGACAGAGAAATTGAGAGAGGAAGAGGAGATAGAGAGGGAAAGAGACAGAGAAGCCCATAGCCCTGCTCACCACTTGTGAAGCTTTCCCTCTCTGCAAGTGGGGACCAGGGTCTTGGACCTGGGTCCTTGTGCACTGTAATGTGAGCATTCAACCAAGTGCACCTCTTGGCACTCTTAAATTATATTTCTTACTATGATTAGAGAGCTGGAAATCATTAGAGGCAAAGTTTTAGCTAGTGGACTGACAAAAAAATATCTGACCCTGATAGTACATTGTTTTGTCATGCACATAATCCAGGTTTGAGCTCCACTGGAAGAAGCTTCAGTGTCTTTCTTTCTGTCCATGTCTTTCTACCTGAAAAAGTTGTCACAGAGCAGTGAAGCCCCAGTGATCACCAAAATAAAGAACAAAATGCTGACCTAGTGACTTAAGCTAAGAATAGAAAGAGCTGGAACCAGAACTTAACCCATGTATGTCTACATTAAGATACAAGCCTTTAATCAGTATCTGGCAATGTATTCAAGCTCCCATCATGTTGTCTTTTTTAATGATTATTTATTTATTTTTAATAGAGACAGATGAAATTGAGAGGGAAGGATGAATATATATACACATTTATATACACAGGGGTTGGGGGGGGGGACCTGCAGCACTGCTTCACCAATTGTGAAGCTTCCTCCCTGCAGGTAGAGACCAAGGGCTTTGTGTTTAAAAATCAGGTGATTTTAAACACAAACACCCTGATTTAAATCAGGGTCCTTATGTACTGTAACGTGTGTGTTCAACTGGGTGAGCCACCAGGGGTGCCACCACCTGGCCCCCCACATCAAGTTCTCCAAGAGAGATTTTAGTACCCTTTAACAGCTAAGTAATGTTGAATCTTAAGAAATGATTGGTATTTTGTTTGTTGAACCAGGGATTCATACATGTGTGGTTTTACCATTCCAAGTCACTTTTCTTCTAGAGAGACAGAGATAGGCAACACAGCGCTGGCACTTTTCCTCTTGCCATAGCACCTTCTTTGTTGTACCAAGGCTTAAACCTGAGTGAAGCATGCTCATGCAGGTACCCAGCCTGCTGACTCCCCAGCCCAGAAATGATTTCACTTCTTCACAGTTGCAGCTATTTAAAACATGGATTTTTTTAAAACAAGTTTTTCTTAGTCCAAAGAGGACTGTAGAATGTTATTTGATTGATATTTTGGGAGCCTAGATACTATATGTTTTGTCCCACTTTTAAAATAATATTGAACTTTTCCCAAATTATTTTTCTCCACTTGAGAGATAAAGATCTTTATGCAAATGAGTTAAAAGTTATGAAGGAAATCACTGCTTATATAGGAATATCACATGCCTTAGTTTATTTTTATTATTTTTTTATTTATTTATTTTATTATCTTTATTTATTTACTGGATAGAGACAGTCAGAAATCGAGAGGAAGGGAGAGACAGAGAGGGAAAGAGACAGAAAGACACCTGCAACCCTGCTTCACCACTCGCAAAGCTTTCCTCCTGCAGGTGGGGGCCGGGGGCTCGAACCTGGGTCCTTGTGCATTGCAACATGTGCGCTCAACCAGGTGTGCCACCACCTGGCCCCTATTTTAAATTATTTATTGAGTTAAGGCTGATTTATAAGACTGTATAAGTTTTAGGTGAGTCATTTCACTACTTTTAAAATTGTGTGTTACTCTACCATGTCTGTTAGATAAAGAGAGAAGAAAAATAAAACAATGTGAAGAAAATAGACAACACCATCATCCATTAAACAAAATAAAAACTATGCCAAGGAAAGTTTAACCATAAAAAGAGAGTTTTCAAATCATTACACTCACTTATATTTATAATAGTGTATTATAAAATTCTGACTTATTAATCTATTCCTTTAGCACCATTCATATTATAGATGAAAGTAAGACCCTATATTTTCTTATATCTGAGTAGCATTCCATGATGTAGATGAACCACAACATTTTTATATAATCATCTCTCCTTAGACACTTCTTGAATTTTCTCCATATCTTAACTATTATAAATAGTGCTGCAGTAAATAAAGGTATGTACATGTGTTTTGGGTAAGTATTTTGTATTCTTTAGATGAATACCTAGGAGAGGCACTATCAGATCATAAGGTAGGTTTATTTTTAATACTTTGAAGACTTTCCAATCTGTAGTCCTACCACTGTAGTCCTAGTAGTATAAAAGGGTACCTTTTCCTCCACACCCTCCCACAGTACTTGTTATTTCTATCATTCTTTAAAATAATTTATTTGGGAGTCGGGTGGTAACACAGCAGGTTAAGTGCAGGTGGTGCAAAGCGCAAGGGCAGGCACAAGGATGCTGATTCGAGCCCCTGGCTCCCCACCTGTAGGGGAGTCGCTTCACAGGCAATGAAGCAGGTCTTCAAGTGTCTATCTTTCTCTCCCCCTCTCTGTCTTCCCCTCCTTTCTCCATTTCTCTCTATCCTATCCAACAATTACAACATCAATAATAACAACAATGGTAACTACAACAATAAAAATAATAATACTTTCTTTGCTTTTGTTTATTTATTTTTATTTTTTATTTATAAAAAGTAAACACTGACAAAACTATAGGATAAGGTGTCGCTTTTGTTTATCTTTATCCAAGTAAGTATATTTGGACTTTAAACTTTCACAATTAAAAAAAATTAGAAAGAATACATCCCTTACTGCCCCTTCTCTAATTATCTGGTTTTCTAACACACAAGCAACTTATTGAAGTTTTATTGGAATTGCATTTTACTAAATTTGTAAATGAAGGGACAGGCAGTTGTACACCTGGTTGAGTGCACATGTTATGGCCCACAAGGATCTGGGTTCAAACCCCTAATCCCTACCTGTAGGGAGGAAGCTTCAAGAGGAGGGAGGCAATGCTGCAGGTCTCTCTCTCTCTACTCCTTCTCTGTATCCCCATCTCAAATTTTCTGCCATATCAAAAATAAAATAAATATTAAAATATTTATAAAAATAAATGTATAAATAAATTGACATCTTTACCCTATTAGAGATTCTGATACATTCTCTAGCATATCTTTTCCTTTATGTTAGTAAATATCTCCACAGCATAGAGCTTCTTGCGCTTTGATTTCATTTATCTCCCCTTCCTTCATGGTTTCCTTGATTTTGTCTTTATTGGGGATTAATGTTTTATGGTCAGATTGTTGACAAATGGGTACAATTTTTCACTTCCCTGTGATAGGTGTCTGCAAAACACTCTCACCCCAACCTAGATTCTTTTTCACCATCATTCACCAGGATCCCTAAGCTCTCCAATACCCACTCTTCCCCCTGACTTCCCCTCCTTCTCCACTGTTCTTTACTTTTCTATAATGCACTCCCCTGTGTGTTTCCATGCTATACTTACTTAAGAAGTTCTACCTGTGAGGGAGGTTGTTTGGTATATATCTCACTTAATAACATATGTTATTCAGGTATTAAAAATGATGAAGTCATCTTCACCTCATTTTGGTTGGGGCTTGAAGGATTTATCATATTCAGTGAGATACTTTCTTAGCCAATCATCTGTTTCCTTGGGCATCTGGGTTGATTCAAGTTTAGTCTACTACTATTTGTAAGATTTCAATTTAAATATATGTATTACAAATTGTATAAATATAGGTATATATAGATCTCTTTGTATAGGTGTTCTTTGCTTCCTTTGTATATTTCCAAAAAAGAAAAATTGCTGGGTCATAAGGTAGATCAATTTTTACCATAATGAACAGACTCCAGACAGTTTGCCACAGGGTTTAGATCAATTTATATTCCCACCAGCAGTTTAGAAACATTACGTGTTTCTGTCTTTTCTAGCATATTTTATTCATGTCGATGTACTGTGGTAGCTTATTGTTGTCTATATTTGCATTTCTCTGATCATTGAGACTTTGAGCATGACAAAGGCCCTATACTGTTCAATGGAGAAAGAGTTCTGTGACCCCATTACCTCCACTGGAAACTCCCTTAATTTTCCCAAGATCACAGAAATAGATTGTGTACTATTTCTAAATCTACCTATATACCTATATATTTTTTTCTAATTTTTTCCTATGGTTTTGCGTTTTATTCCTTCCCAAGTCATACCTACTACTTCTGAGGGTTTTTTTTTTCCCCTCTCTCAAGGTCCTGATGGAATTGGAGTAGAGTGCCTTTTGGTCATCTTCCATTAACATTTATCCTTCTGGGAGTATGGACCAAAATTCTTTATGGGATTCAGGAGATGGGAGAAGAGCTCTGGCTTTTGTAATTGCTTGTCTACTAGACATGGCAGGTCAGTCCATACCCCAGCCCGTTTTTATATTTTCCTAGTGGGGCATGGCTCTGGAGAAGGTGAGATTCCAGGACACACTGGTGAAGTTATCTGACCAAAGAAATCAGGATGAAATCATAGTAGCATCTACAATTTTGCAGCTGAAAGGTGGTAAGATATAAAAGAGGATAAATGTTTAATAAATGAGAACCAAAAAAACAAAAAGTAAGAGTAGGGAAGATGGGAATAGGGATCTTAGACTGGAAATAATTGAGGAAGTGTATTTTAAGGATGTTCCTAGGGGTCTATGACTTTGGTGATTTTTTCAGGTGGTGGCAAGCTAACGTGGAGATAACATATTGTCTTAGAAGATTGATTCAGTGTTGAAAATAGAAGTAGAAATATGAGTCAAGGCAAAGAGTAGCTGCCAAACATGAAGAAAATAAATGAATACTGATTTTGCTGAAACAGTAAATGGGAGTGATTTCTGGATGTCTTCTTCTTCGGATTTAGAGTTTGCATAAAGAAATGCCACTGATTTTTGTACATTGATTTTGTAGCCTGATACCTTGCTATGTTGCCTAATAACTTCCAGTAGTTTTCTGCTGGATTCTTTAGGTTTTTATATGTATACTATAATATCATCTGCAAATAGTGAGAGCTTGACTTCTTCCCTTCCAGTCTGTATTACTTTGATTCCTTTATCTTGCCTGATTGCTATGGCAAGAACTTCCAATACTATGTTGAAGAGTAATGGTGACAGTGGACAGCCTTGTCTAGTCCCTGATCTGAGGGGGAATGCTTTCATCTTCTGTCCATTGAGTATAATATTGGCTGTAGGTTTGCTATATATAGACTCCACTATCTTGAGGAATTTCCCATCTATTCCCATTTTTTTGTAGAGTTTTGAGCATGAATGGGTGTTGGATTTTGTCAAAGGCTTTCTCTGCATCTATTGAGATAATCATGTGGTTTTTGGCTTTGCTTTTATTGATGTGGTGAATGACATTGATTGACTTATGGATGTTGAACCAGCCTTGCATTCCTGGGATGAATCCCACTTGGTCGTGATGAACAATCTTTTTGATATGCTGCTGTATCAAGTTCGCCAAGATCTTGTTTAATATTTTGGCATCTATGTTCATCAGAGATATTGGTCTATAGTTTTCCTTTTTTGTTCTGTCCCTATCAGCTTTTGGTATCAGGGTGATGTTGGCTTCATAGAAGGTGGAAGGGAGTATTCCTGTTTCTTCAATCTTATGGAAAAGCTTAAGAAGTATGGGTAGTGTTTCCTGAAAGTTTTGTAGAATTCGTTTGTGAAGCCATCTGGTCCAGGACTTTTGTTGTTGGGGAGATTCTTAATAACAGTTTTAATTTCTTTGTCTGTGATTAGTGCATTTAGATTTTGTAGTTCTTCTTGGTTCAGTTTTGGAAGGGCATATGCTTCTAGGAATTGTTCCATTTCTTCCAGATTCTCTAGCTTGGTGGCGTATAGTTTTTTATAGAAGTTTCTCAGGATTCTCTAGATTTCTGTGGTGTCAGTAGTGATATCTCCTCCATCGTTTATAATTCTATTAATTTGAATCTTCTATCTTTTTTGTTGTATGGTTCTCTTATTTTCGATCTTGTATATTTCTGCTCTAATTTTAGTGATTTCTGTCCTTCTGGTTGCTTTAGGGTTCCGTTGTTCCTCTTCCTCTAAGTCCTTGAGGTGTGCAGTAAGGTCATTCATTTGAGCTTTTTCTTGTTGTTTAATATGTGATTGTATGTCTATAAGTTTCCCTCTCAGTACTACTTTAGCTGTGTCCCAAATATTTTGATAGGTTTTGTCTTCATTTTCATTTGTTTCCAGGAACATTTGAATTTCCTGCTTGAATGACTCTCTGACCCAGTAGTTTTTAAGGAGTATGTTGTTTAGTTTCCAAATTCTGTGACTTTTAATAATTTTCTGTTTCTTGTTAAATGTTAGCTTTACTCCACTGTGGTTTGAGAAGATACTTGGGATGATTTCGATGCTCTTGAATTTATTAATGTAGTCTTTGTGGCCTAACTTGTGGTCTATCCTTGAGTATGTGTTATGTGGATTTGAAAAGAATGTGTATTACAGTTTTTTGGGGTGAAGGATTCTGAAAATGTAAAGAGGTCTAGTCTGTCAATCTCTTCATTCAATTCTTTTGTATCTTTGTTGATTCTCTGCTTTGTTGATCTGTCTAAGTGTGAGAGTGGGGTATTGAAGTCTCCCACTATTATTGTATTACTGTTGATGTATTTTTGAAAATTTTTCAGTAAGTGCTTGACGTATTTAGATGGTCCCTCATTGAGTGCATAGATGTTAATAATTGTTAAGTCTTCTTGGCTGATTGATCCTCTAATAATTATGTAATGTCCTTGCCTATCTTTTATTACTTTATTTAATTTAAAATCTATCGTGTCTGAGATGAGAATGGCTGTTCCTGCCCTTTTTTGTGGTCCATTAGCCTGTATGATAGTTTTCCGTCCTTTCACTTTAAGTCTGTATTTATCTTGTTGTGACAGATGGGATTCTTGCAAGCAGCATATGGTTGGGTTATGTTTTCTGATCCATTCCTCCACTCTGTGCCTTTTGATGGGTGAGTTTAAGCTATTGACATTTATTGATATTATGGATTTAATGTATTGTAGTGCCATTGTTCAAAACATTTTTTTGTCGTTTGCTCTGATATATTGCAAATATTATAGTGATGTTCTTGTTTATAAGAGGCCTTTTAGAACATCTTTCAGGACCGCTTTGGTGATGGTTGCCTCCATTAACTGTTGTTTGTCTAAGAAGGTTTTGATACCTCCATCTGGTTTGAATGAAAGTCTAGCAGGATATATTATCCTTGGTTGAAACCCTTTTTCATTCACGGCTCAATAGATATCTTGCCATTCTCTTCTGGCTTTTAGAGTTTCAGTGGAGAAGTCTGCAGATAATCTTATGGGTTTTCCCCTGTATGTGACTTTTTGTTTCTCTCTTGCAGTCTTTAGGATCCTTTCTTTATCCTTACTTCTTCTCATTGTGACTATGATGTGTCTTGGTGTCTTCAGATCTGGGCTGATTCTGTTTGGAACTCTCTGGGCCTCTTGAATCTTGATGTTCTTTCTGTTATTCAGGTCTGGGAAGTTTTCTTCTATTATTTTCTCTAGAATATTTTCTTCCTCTTCCTCTCTTTCTTCCTCTGGCAGGCCAATTATACAAATGTTGCTTCTTTTGAGATCATCCCATATGTCTCTATTGTTGTTTTCAATGTCTCTCAATCTCTTTTTGAGCTCTTTCACCTCTTTCTTCATTTTCTCTAACTCTTCCTCTGTCTGACTAATTCTGTTTTCTGCTTCTGTTAGTCTGCTTTCCCTTCCCTCAGCTTCTTTCTTCAGTTTAGCAATTTCAGCTTTCAGTTCTCTAATCGCCTCAAGATAATCAGTATTTTCCTTGAGGGTCTCAACTGTGGTTTCCTTAATACTGCCATTCCATTCCTCCAATGTTGTTTTCATTTCTGTGATTAATAAGTTTATTATTGCTTGCATACTTTTCTTATCTATGATTACTTCTGGCTGATTTGTAGTTTCTTCTGGGCTCTTGTCTTCATTCATTGGAGTAGCAGTTTTATTTATTTTTGATCTACCCATTTTTTTCTGATTAATGTGTTTCTTATTTTTATGTTCTGTTGTTCCTCAGTTGTTGTGTCTTGAGTACAAGCAACACTGTACTAAATACCTTTATGACAAATGCAATCTCCAACCTCAGTAATCACAATAGCAACTGAAGCAAGTATTTAAGCAGTTTAACCACTACCAGTTAGCCAAACAATGTCTCCAGTCCATGAAAAAATCGCAACCAAGTCCAAGTGAAGAAGAAATAAAAAGGAAGGGATAGCAAGAATAGACAATTATGCAAATCTACTATCCACTGTATATTCTAGGGGTAGCAAGAGGTGAAAGGGAAGTAGAACAGAGATACTCACATAGAGTGTCCACTCAGAGTCAGATTTCTTCCCCAAAATAATTCACAAATTCAAAAAGACAAAGAAGAAGGAAGGAAGAAATGTCTCACAAGATTAAAAAAAAAAAAGAGAAACAAGAGAGAGAAAAGAGAAAAGATAAGAAAAAGAGCTGTAATTAAAGAGCAGTGAAAGGAAAGTTTTTTAATTGATTATTTTTTAATTTAATTAATTAATTAATTTATTTATTTATTTATTTTTACTTAGCTAGGAGGAGGAAGAAGGGAGGTAGGAGTAATGAGACAAGTTCCTCTCACTATAGATAAGTTGCCCCCTATGCTAGCAATGAAAGATACCCTAACAGTTAATTCTGGTCAACCTAAAGGTGGTGGGGCAAGAGATATGCCTTTATATATTATTAATAATAAGATAGAGCAGGGAAACAAACCCTGTCCCAGATTGCCTCAAGCATCCTGAGCATAGGCAGCTGATTGTTAAGAAATAATGAAAAAAAAAAACAACCTCAGGACTAGACAAGAATACAGGAATAGACAGTTATGCAAATCTACTATCCACTGTATATTCTAGGGGTAGCTAAAGGAGAAAGGGAAGTCGAGCAGAGATACACACAGAGAGAGTCCACTCTGAGTCAGATTTCTTCCCCAAAATAATTCCCAAATGTGTATCAGTGAATTCAGAAAGCTGAAGGAGGAACGAAGAAAGGATGACAAGAATGAGGAAAAGAAGAAAAAAGGAGAGAGAGAAAAAAGAAAAAGATAAGATAAAGAACAGTAATAAAAGAACAGTGAAAGGAAAGAGTTATTTATTTATTTATTTTTATTATCTAATTAGCTATGGGGGGGAGAATGAGTAGGGGTGGTAGGAAAAGTGAGACAAATTATTTTAGCAGTGAATAAGACACCCTGTCCCCTAGCAATGGAAAATACACTGAGTTAATTCTGGTCAACCTGAAGGAGAGGAGGAAAGGGGTACATGTTTACCTTGTATTGATAATAAAATAGAACAGAGTGAAAAACCTGTCCTGAGGCATGGATGGCTTCATATTGCCTCAGGCCCTCTGAGCAGAGGCAGCTGGTTGGCTACTTAGAAAGAAAAACGGCTTAAGGTTTCAGAAGGGAATAGACTTAGAATGAATGACATACCCTGGTGGGACAGGAATCTTGGTAAAGAAAGAAGCTCAGCAGGGGATTTCCATGTTCAGAGGGGAAGTCAATGTCCATGTTCAGTGGGGAAGTCAATGTCCATGTTCAGTGGGGAAGCAATTACAGAAGCCAAACCTTCCACCTTCTGCAACCCACAATGACCCTGGGTCCATGCTCCCAAAGAGATAGAGAATGGGAAAGCTATCAGGGGAGGGGGTGGGATGTGGATATTGGGTGGTGGGAATTGTGGGGAGTTGTACCCCTCCTCCCCTATGGATTTGTTAATTTATCCTTTCTTAAATAAAAAATAAATTATAAAAAAATAAAATAAATGAATACAATTAACTGTGTACTTCATTGATCTCCAGACTGCTCTCCACAGGGATTAGACCAATTTACATTTATTCCAACACTGCAGGAGGGGCCTTTGTCCCCACATCCTCTCCAACACTTGTTGCTACTACTTTTTCTTATGTATGACATTCTCAAAGGAGTGAAGTGGTATCTCATTGTTGTCTTTATTTGGATTTCTCTAACAAACTTGGAGCATTTTTTTATGTGTTTCTTGTCCTTTTGGATTTCTTCTGTGGTGAATATTCTGTCCAGGCATCTCCCAATTTTTGGATGGGGTCGTTTGTTTTTTTTTTTTTATTCTGGAGGTTGGCAATCTCTTTAAATATTTTGGTTATTAAACTCTTGTCTGATGTATGGCATATAAAGATCTTCTCCCATTCTGTGAGGGATCTCTTTGGGTATTGGTTTCTTTTGTTGTGCAGAAACTTTTTATTTTGATGTAGTCCCATAGATTTATACTTGCCTTATTCTTCTTTGTAATTGGATTTGCTTCATTGAAGATGTCTTTAAAATTTATGTAGAAAAGAGTTCTGCCAATATTTTCCTCTTAGTATCTGATAATTTCTGGTCTAACATCCAAGTCCTTGATCCACTTGGAAATTACTTTTGCATTTGGTGAAATATAGTGTTCAATTTCATGCTTCTGCTTGTTTCAACCCATTTTTTCCAACACCGTTTTTTGAAGAGATTCTGCTTTCCCCATTTAATAATCTGGGTAGCATATTCATTTTGATGATGTTAATTCTTCCAACCCATGAACATGGAATATCTTTCTACTTCTTTGTGTCTTTTTCAATTTCCTTGAGTAGTGACTCATAATTTTTGGCATATAAGAATTTCACTTCTTTGGTTAGGTTTATTACTAGATATTTTATTATTTTTGTTGCTATAGTATAAAGGAATTGATTTCTAGTTTCATCTTCTTCAAACTTACTATTTGTATAGAGGAATGCCAACTGAATTTGTATGTTAATTTTGTAGTCTGACACTTTAGTGTAAAGCCTGATGATTTCCAAAAGCTTCTTGCTGGATTCCTTAGGTTTTTCTATGTACAATATCATGTTATCTGCAAATAGGGAGAGTTTGACTTCTTCTCTTGCAATCTGTATCCCTTTAATTCCTTGCTCCTACCTGACTGCTGTGGCAAATCATACTATGGCATACTATGGCAAGTCACTTCTTTTTATTTTTTAATATTTATTTTATTTATTTATTCCCTTTTGTTGCCCTTGTTTTATTGTTGTAGTTATTATTGTTGTTGTCGTTGTTGGATAGGGCAGAGAGAAATGGAGAGAGGAGGGGAAGACAGAGAGGGGGAGAGAAAGACAGACACCTACAGACCTGCTTCACCGCCTGTGAAGCGACTCCCCTGCAGGTGGGGATCCGGGGTTCGAACCGGGATTCTTATGCCGGTCCTTGTGCTTTGCGCCACCTGCGCTTAACCCACTGCGCTACAGCCCAACTCCTGGCAAGTCACTTCTAACACTATGTTTAATAGTAATGGTGATAGTGGGCAACCCTGTCCAGTACCTGATCTGAGGAGAAATGCTTCCAGTTTTTTACCACTGACTATGATGTTGGATGTACGTTTGCTATATATAGACTCCAGTAACATCAGGAATTTTCCATCTATTCCCATTTTTTGTAGTGTTTTGATCATAAATGGATGTTGGATTTTTTTCATGGGCTTTCTCTGCATCTATTGATATGACTGATGTGTTTTTTGGTCTTGCTTTTGTTGATGTGGTGGATCTCGTTGATTGCTTTACGTATATTAAACCAACCTTGCATCCCTGAGATATACCCTACTTGGTCACGATGAACAATCTTTTTAATATAATGCTGTATCCAGTTGGCTAGAATTTTGTCCAATATTTTAGCATCTATGTTCATTAGAGATATTGGCCTGTAGTTTTTTTGTTTGTTTGTTTGTTTTATTATGTCCCTGTCTGCTTTTGGTATCAGAGTGACGTTGGCTTCATAGAAGCTGGGAGTATTCCAGTGTCTTCAGTCTTCTGGGAGACTTTTAAAAGTACAGGTATTAGTTCTTCCCTGAAGGTTTTGTATAATTTCTTTTTAAAGCCATATGGTCCAGGACTTTTATTCTTTTGGAAGGTTCTTGATAACTGTTTCAATTTCATTGGCTGTAATGGGCTTGTTCATATTATCTACTTCCTCTTCATTTAATTTAGGAAGTTCTTAGACATCTAGGAAATCATCCATTTCTTCCAGGTACTCTAGCTTGGTGGCATATAGTTGTTCATAGAAGCCTCACATGCCATGTTGAATTTCTGCAGTGTCTGTTGTGATATCTCCTCTTTCATTTATGATCCAATTTATTTGGGTCTTCTCCCTTTTTGTTTTGTGAGTCTGGCTAAAGGTTTGTCAATTTTGTTCACTCTTTCAAAGAACTAACATTTCCTTTCATTGATCTTTTGTATGGTTTTATTATTTTCAACGTTATTGATTTCTGCCCTAACTTTAGTGATTTTTGGTTGCTTTAGGGTTGCTTTGTCCTTCTTCTTCTAGGTCTTCAAGATGTGCAAGCAGGCTGTTCATTTGTGCTTTTTCTTTTTCCCTGGTATGTGCTTGTATGACTATGAACTTCCCTCTCAGTACTGCCTTAGCTGTGTCCCACATAATTTGATAGCTTATGTCTTCATTGTCATTGAACTTTTGAAACATTTTGATTTCTTCTTTTATTTCCTCTTTGACCCAGTAGTTGTTAAGGAGCGTACTGTTGAGTTTCCACATTTTGGGACTATTACTAATCTTTTGTTGATTGTTAAGTGTTAGTTTAGTTCCACTGTGGTCAGAGAAGATGCTTGGGATGATTTCAATGCTCTTAAATTTGCTGATGCTGTCTTTATAGCCTAACATTATGGTCTGTCCTTTAGAAAGACCCATGTGGACTTGAGTAGAATATGTATGCCAAATTCTTCGGGTGTATGACTCTGAAAATTTTCAATAGTTCTAGTTTATATATCTTCTCATTTAGCTCCCTCATTTCTTTATTGATTTTCTGCCTTGATGATCTGTTCAAGTTAAAAAAGTGGGGTGTTGAGCTCCCCTACTATGATTGTGTTGCTGTTAATATATTGCTGTAGCTTTTTCAGTAGATGTCTGATGTATTTAGATGGATTCTCATTGAGAGAGTGGGGTGTTGAAGTCCCCTACTATGACTGTGTTGCTGATAACATATTGCTGTAGCTCTTTCAGTAGATGTTTGATGTATTTATATGGCTTCTCATTGAGTGCATAGATGTTAATAATTGTTAAATACTCTTGATTGGCTGATTCTCTCAGCATTAAGTAATGTCCATCCCTATCACTTTGAATTTTATTTATTTTAAATTGTATTGTGTCATATATGAGAATAGCTGTTCCAGCCCTTTTCTGTTGGCCATTGACTTGTATGATAGTTTTCCATTCTTTCCCTTTGAGTCTCTGTTTATCTTGTTGAGTTAGGTGGGTTTCCTGTAGACAACATATTGTTGGGTTGTGTTTTCTGATCCATCTTTCTACTCTGTGCCTTTTAATAGGTGAATTCAGTCCATTGACATTTATTGATACCATGGACTGAAGATATTTTAACACCATTACTGTATATTTTTAGAGTGTTCTGATATATGGCATATTTATGATGGTCTGACTGTTTATAGGCGATCTCTCAGAACTTCTTTGAGGCAGTCTGTTGATAGTTGATTCTTTCAACTGTTGCTTGACTGAAAAGGATTTTATGCCTCCATCCTGTCTGAATGACAATCTAGCAGGATACAGTACTATTGGTTGAATGCCTTTCTCATTGAGTATTCAATAGATATCTTGCCATTCTTTTCTCTCCTGTAGTTTGTGTGGAGAATCTGCTGCTAATCTTATGGGTTTTCCTCTGTAGGTGACTCTTTGTTTTTCTCTTGCAGCCTTCAGGATCCTTTATTTATCCTTTTTTTTTTCCATTCTAAATAGGATGTGTCTTTGTTTTTTTAAGTTTGGGTTAATTCTGTTTAGCAGCCTCTGGGCTTCTTGAACCTTTATATCTTTTATGTTGTCTAGACTAGAGAAGTTCTCAGCTATTATATCCTGAAGAATGCTTTCTTCCCCTCCCTCTCTTTCTTCCTCTGGTAACCAAATAATTCATATATTATTTCTTTTGAAGTCATCTCACAGGTCTCCATTGTTTTTTCAGTATCTCTTAATCTCTTTTGAGATATCTTACTTCTTTTTTAGTTGTCTCTAATTTGACCTATATCTTGCTAATTCTTTCTTCAGCCTCATTGATTCTATTCTGTCTCCCTTCTACTGTTTTCTGGAGTTCATCTATTTTGTTACTGTGTTCTGATACTGTTTTAGCTTGTTCAGCTAGTTGTGTTCTTAGCTCAGCTATTTCAGCTTTTAGCTCTCTAATGACCTTGAGATAATTAGTGTTTTCTTCCAGAGTCTCCTTTGTTGTTTCGGCATTTCTGATGACAATTTTCAAACTCTTTACTTACTCCTGTGATTATTTCCTTACTAGTGTTTAGATGTTGACCTCATTATTCTGTGGTTCAATCTTTGCTGGGTGGGAGGCTTTTAGCTGGACTCTTGTCCTGGTTCCTTTATCCAATAGTTCTTCTTGTTGGTTTAACTATTCTATATAGAATGTTATGGTGTCCTTCTTTTGTACTTTTCAAATTACTGGCCACTGTTGCCTGGATTGACTTGTGTCTAATTAAAGTACTTAAAGCATTCATAGTTATTGAAATTAACAGTTGTTTCAATATTATTTTAATCCCTGAGTTGGAGCACAGTGGCTTTTAAAGTCTCTTTTGTTCTTTTTCTTCCCTGTAGGCTATGAGAGCCTTGGGGCTTTTATACTATAAATAGGCTTCTTAGCTTAATTCCTCACACCTGACCTAGTGATAAAGTAGGGTAGGGGAGAGACACCACAGTGGTTATGCAAAGAGAATCTCACACCCCAAGGATCCAAATCTCCATGCTCATTTAATCTTCTCTGCCAAGCCAGGCAGCACTGCTGGGCCCAGTGAGTTTCTAAAGAAGTCCCATTTATAGTCTGTACGTTCTGAGGCAGTTATTCACCATGTTCTCATCACAAGAGCATGTGGTAAGGCTCCTACTATACAGTCCCACTGCTAGGCCACGGAGTTGCAGATCTTCTCCTGAGTTTTCTGGTCAGTTCTCTGTTCCCAGATATCAGTACAGCGCCTGCCCCTGCTGCTCCAGCCTCTGATGGCAGTAGCAATGGAAACTCACACTTGCATTTGGTGAGTCTTAGGGGAGTCCTCTCCTCCCTTCAGCTATCTTTTTGTTGGTAAAATAGTGTGTAGGTTGTGCCTCAACTGGTAAATTACCAGATTGTTACCAACTATTTAATCTTTCCCTAGGCTCCTCTCTGTCCATGAGCCACGCATATTTGCACTCACTGGTGATTTGGTGGGTTCCTGAAGTCATTCTAGTCCTGCCTTATTGAGGTCCCAGATGATATCCTTTGGTATTCCTAGTTGACCTGGGAGAGGAGAGGAGAGAAACACAATAGCTACTGCTCTATAGCCCCGCCTCCAGAAGTCTTGGTTATTAGGTTTTTGTCTGATATATGATATGTAAAGATATTCTTCCATTCTGTAAGGAGTCTCTTTGTTTGGGTGGTAGTTTCTTTTGCTGTGCAGAATCTTTTCAGTTTGATGTAGTCCCATTAGTTTATTTTTTATTTTGTCTTCTTTTTAATTAGATTTGTATTAATGAAGATACCTATAAAATTTATATAGAAAATAGTACTACCAATATTTTCCTCTAAGTATTTGATAGTTTTTGGCATAACATTCAATTCATTGATCTGTTTGGAATTTATTTTGTGTTTGGTGAAATATAGTGGTTCAGTTTAATTCTTCTACACATTTCAACCCAACTTTTTCCAGCATCTTTTGTTAGAGAGCTTTTTTTTTCCATTTAACAATTTAGGCCTTATAGTCAAAAATTAGATGACTAAACATTTGAGGGTTTATTTTTCAGCTCTCAATGCTATTGCACTGGTCAGTGAATCCATTTTTGTTCCAGCACCAGGCAATTATGATTACATTGGTTCGATTACATAGTTTGAGTTCTGGGAAACTGATGCTTCCAGTTCTGTACTGTTTTTTCTCAATACTGTTTTGACAAGTCTAGGTGTTTTCTGGTTTTAGATAAACGTTTTTAGGTTTCGTTCTATTCTTAAAACAAAAGAAGAAAGGAAGAAAGAATGTAAGAAAGGAAGAAAGAAAGCTAGTAGGCATATTTTAGTTATATTCCAAAGGGCCTGTGGCTATACTAGTTTTTTTTTTCCCCTGAGCCTGAAATCTGATAGGCAGGTGGATCCAAGTTATTGTATAGGGAGATAATGTCATGGTTGGAAAAGAATAGAAAGTTGGATCAGGGAAGAGAGTAGCTCCCAAATATAAGAAAAGAGTATAAATATTGTTGACTATAAACTCCATTGATTTGATGTGTTCTGGGGCTCATATTCAGCTTAGGAGCCTATGTGACCTCCAAATCACTGTAGATCTGAGCTCACATTATGTGGTCATGAGTAGAATTCCAAGCTGCCCCAATATCGATGCATCTTCCTCAGGTGTAGCATAGATCCTGCCTTTGGAGGATGGAACATTCTCTACCCTTGTTGATCCAAGTTGAGGGAAATATCCTATGGGGGGGCCCACAAAGGGGTCTATTTTATTGTTCCTGATTTGGAATATAATTAAATATGCCTACTAGCTATCTACAAAATACAGACGCCCCCCCCCCCCCAACTTTTCATCTGCACTATCCCAGACTTTAGGTTCATGATTGGTCAACAATTTGTTTGGTTTTATATGTTAACTACTTTTTAGCCACCAGGCTCCATATGCTAGCAGGATGCTGACCAGAGTTTCTGGACAGGCAACCCTACCAATGTGTCCTGGAGCTCTGCTTCCTTAGAGCCCTACCCCACTAGGAAAAGAGAGAGGCAGGCTGGGAGTATGGATTGACCTATCAATGCCCATGTTCAGCAGGGAAGCAATTACAGAAGCCAGACCTTCCATTTTCTGCATCCCACAATGACCTTGGGTCTATACACCCAGAGGGCTAAATAATAGGAAAGTTATCAGGGGAGGGGATGGGATATGGAGTTCTGGTAGTGGGAATTATGTGGGATTGTACCCCTCTTATTCTATGGTTTTGTCAAAAACCATAAATTATATAACCATGTTATAAATTTAAAAAGAAGATAAAAAAATAAAATGAAAGAAAGAAAGGAAGAAAGAAATGGTGAGACCTTGCCAAGGATTGCATTAACTTGTATATGACTCTGGGTAGAGTATTCATTTTGATAATCTTAATTCTTCTAATCCATATACATGAAATATATTTCTAATTCTTTGTATCATTTATAATCTCATGGAATAGAGACTCATAGTTTTCAGTATACAAGTATTTCACTTCCTTTTTAAAAATGTATTATCTATATTTACTAGATAGAGACAGCCAGAAATAAAGAGGTTAGGGAGAGATAGAGGAGACAGACATACAACAACTATCTATTGCCTTCTTAACCTCTTAGACAGCAGGAACCTTCCCCTTTATATATAAAGCCCATATTTCTGCCAGGCATAGAGTTTCTAGTGTGTATCTCAGTTTACTGTATGCTTCTTTCAATTCATACCAACTGATACTGCATCTGGTGATCCCAACCTAAGTAATGCAATCAGTACCACCCTGGCATGTTTCACTTCAGACTGTGTCCAGAGACAGCAGGCTTGGAATGTGAGCCTACCAGCTTCATTACTTTGGTGAGACCTTTCCTAGCTCATAGGAGTCCTTAATTCCATTTTGTGTAGCACACTTCTTCTTTTTTTTTAACATAGCTATTCTTTATTTTTTTTCTTTTTTTATTTATTTAAGAAAGGAGACATTAACAAAATCATAGGATGGGGGGTACAACTCCACACAATTCCCGCCACCCAATCTCCATATTGTAGCACACTTCTTAACAAAACCTCAAAACCTAAAAACCTAGATATGTATCAGGGCTCATGAGATAGGGCATATGTACATGTATCCATAAGTTAGGGCAAAATATATACATTAAGGAAAAAGTGCACAATAGTTTGCAGTGAATCAATAAATGAATAAAGCCAGTAGAAAGACCTAAAAAGACCTTAAAGTACCTAATGAAACAGTTTCTACTTAGACCTAGATACCCTCCTCACCAGCCTCCCATTACATATCCCCTAATCACTCCAAAGCTAACCTTGTCAGAAAAAGTAAGGACTACAAAAGCTGAATAAGGGCAAGAGATGACTCTTTAGTCACTACCAGACCACCCCATCACCTGGGGCCCTAGTCAGGAAGTCCTGGGATTCCCACACAGACATGTTGGGCATACACTTCTAACAGATCCCTCTCTCCATGGTCACTGATGATCTCCATCAGAAACAACATAATGGACCCCTTTGCAGGCTCCTATAGTACCTTGACCTCAATGTGAATCAACAGTAGTAGAGACTGGTCTATTCTCCAAAGGGAGGTTGGACAACATATTCTACCTACTACCTGAGGAAGATGGGTCCTGAAATTAGTGCAGCCTTGAATGTTCCTAGTCGTGACCACAAAATGTGAGCTCAGGCCTATAGGGATGCAAAGGTTATATAGGCTCCTATACTGAATATGGGCCCCCGATCAAACCAGTGGGGTTTACAGTTAAAAATATTTATATACTTTTCCCACATTTTGGAGCTACTGTCTTCCCTGATCTATCTTTCTAGTCCTTTTTCCAACTATGACACCATCTCCCCAGACAATAACCTGAGTTCACCAGCATATTAACTGTCAAACTCAGGCAAAAACTAGTAATGTTATAGGCCTCTTGGAATATACCTAAAATAGACCTACTAGTTTTTTTTTTTCCAAAACAGAGACCCCAAATCTTCATCTGCAATATTCTTGACTTTAAGTTCATGATTAGCCAGCAATTTGTTCTGATTTTTATCTTTACTCTTTTTTTTCAGCCACCAGGTTCCAGGTGCTACCATGATGCCAACCTGGCTTCCCTAGGCAGACGACCCCATCATGTATCCCGCCTCCCCAGATCCCTGCCCCACTAGGGAAAGAGAGGCTGGCTGGGAGTATGGATCAACCTGCCAATGCTCATGTTTAGCAGGAAGCAATTCAAGAAGCCAGGCCTTCCATCTTTTGCACCCCATAATGATCCTGGGTCCATACTCCCAGAGGGATGAAGAATAGGGAAGCTTTCAAGGGAGGGAATTGGATATGGAGTTCTGGAGATGGTAGTTGTGTGCAAATGTACCCTTCTTATCCTGTAGTCTTGTCAATATTTTCATTTTACAAGTAAAGAAAGAAAAAAATAATAAAATAAAATGAAATGTATTATCTTTATTTACTCAATAGAGAGAGTCAGAAATCAAGAGGGTAGGGAGAGGTAGAAAAGGAGACAGATATACTTGCTGCTCTACTTTATCACTCACAAAGCATTCTCCCTGCAGGTGGGGACCAGGGCCTTGATGCTGCTTCCCTGTGCATTATAACATGTGCATTTAACAAGGCATGCCACCACCCAGCCTGCTGACTTATTGTTTTCATAAAGGAATATCATCCATTTTTTGTATATTATTTTTGTAGCATGACACTTTACTGTGTTGCCTCATAATTTCCAGGAATTTCTTGATATATTTTTTTGGTTTTTCTACACATATTATATCACCTGCAAATAATTCCTGGTTCTTGCTTGATTGCTATGACAAGAAGTTCTTACAGTAAGTTTAAAAGTAATGGTGATAGTAGGCAGCTCTGCCTAGTACCTAATCTAAGTGTGAATTCTTCCAGTGCCTCACCATTGAGTATAATGTTGGCTGTATGTTTGCTGTATATGGACTGCACTAGGTTAAGGAATTCCCCATCTAATCACATCTTTTGTATAATTTTGATAATGAAGGGATATTGGATTTTTTCAAAGATTTTTTTCTGCATCTACTGAGATAACTGTGGCTTTTGGTCTTTCTTTTATTGATGTTATGGATCATATTGACTTATTTATGTATACTTAACCTGCCTTGCATCCATGGGATAAATTCCACTTTGTTGTGACGAATAATCTTTTTAATATACTGCTATTTTATTTAATATAATATATGGGCTAAGATTTTATTCAGTATTTTAGCATCTATGTTCATCAGAGATAGTAGTCTATAGGTTTTTGTTTGTTTGTTTGTTTGTGTGTCCCTATCTGTTTTTGGTATCAGAGTGATGTTGGCTTCACAGATTATAGAAGAGAATATTCCTATGCTTTAAACCTTTTGGAAAAGCTTAAACAGTAAATGCATTAACTGTCCCCTGATGGTTTTGTAAAATTTATTTGTAAAGCCATCCAGTCCAGGGCTTTTATTGTTGGGAAGGTCCTTGATAATTTTTTCAATTTCTTTGGCTCTAATTGGCCTGTTCATATTTTCTAGTTCCTCTTTGTTTAATTTTGGAAGGCTGTATGTATCTAGGATCTCTTCCAGTGCTTCCTGGTTCTTTATCTTTGTTGCATACAGTTGTTCATAGTAGCTTTGAATGATGCTTTGGATGTCTGTGGTATTTGTTGTGATATCTCCTCCTTCACTCATAATCTTATCTATTTGAGTCTTCTCCTTTTTTTTGTGTGTGTGTGAGTCTGGCCAAGAGTTTGTCAATTTTTTTTTACCCTTTCATAGAAGAGTATCTTCATTGATCTTTTGTATGGTTCTCTTATTTTCGATATTATTTATTTCTGCCCCATTTTTTAGTGATTTCATTCTTTCTGGTTACTTTTGGGTTCCTTTGTTCTTGTTCTAACTCCCTCAGCTGTGTAGTTAGGATATTTATTTCAGATTTTCCTTGTTTCCTAATGTGTGCCTACATGACTATGTGTTTTCCTCCTAGTACTGCTTTAGCTGTGTCCCAAATTCTTGGAGTAAAAACCTATAGACAGTAACATGCACATGGACCATTACCTTGATGTAGATGTGACTAACTAATTGTTGGAGAGTTACGTAAGTATGTCTAAGACAGAAGCTTGAGAATAGTCCGATTCTTAAAGGTTCCTACATTTTTTGTGGATTTTATTGCTAAAAACCAGGTTGAGTTCTCATTGTAACTACCTTCCTGTGTTTCTAGCAGGTAGAGAGGAAAAAGATAACAGATTAAGCAAAACTACTTCCCACATATCTATATAAATTGTTGCTTTTCTTTATTGTTATAGTTTCCTGGAATTCCAGAACATACCACACTGAAACTGATAACCTGAGCAAATCAATAGTGAAATATCTCAGGGGATAAAAAGGAATTTGTGGTTATGTGTTTTTTTATCAACCTTTCATATCCTAATATAAAACATAAGTCTTACTAATAAAGTATATTTATTAATATAGAATATACAGAGAATGGAACATATTTGCTTGCTGTCACTTCTGAATCTCAAATACCTCATAACAATTTTTGTCTGGAGTTATGGTTAAGGAATCATTGCGAGCCTTAACAGGAAAAGAGTTTTGAAAAATGTTTGATACGATAAATATAAACTTTTCTGGTTGTATGTGGTTTCCATTTTAAATTAACATTTTGACTTTATACAGTACTTTTAGGGTGTGGTGAAAAATAAAAGTTTTGATAAGATAAACATAAAAGTATTCCTGGTGCCTTCAGATGGTGGGAAAGAAGACTGTGTGGCTGGCTAACTAGTCAAACAGAGATATATGCAACATGATTTTCACACCTACAAATCAAAATTCCAGATAGGAGAATAAAATGAGAGGAATAGTAGCAGTTCCAATAACTCTCATGGAATAAGGACTGTTATTTTCTTTTTTATTAACAATTACTAAAGGATACTTCATAATAGAGCAATTACTTAGCTACATCTGGGGATTTCATCACCAAGAACTTGTCAACTCAGAGTGAATAGGTAGAAGAATGTTAATTGTAGGTTTAATCTGAAATTTCCTGGAGCCTGGAGGAGGCTCCAATTTTTTGAGATAAATAAGGTATGTAAAACATCATGTTAGTTGCACATAGGGACTCAAGAGGTTTGCAGAGGTGAGATTATGAATGACACCAAGGCAGGAACAAAGTGATCCTGATTACAAGTATTATAGGAAAGAACACTCACAAGGAAGAAAGGAAATCGTAGTTAGATCTCAGACTGCATCTCTGATGAGAACTGAGGTATGACTAATAGTGAAGTCCATATATTATAACTATCCCTGTGTCCTTAGACTCTGGGAAACAATACAGTAGGAAGTGACAAAGCAGCTGTAACATTTTCCTCTGATTAAACCTTTAAAAAGTTTCTTTATGACTAGATTCCTGCTCACCCTTTTCTTAGAGCATTCCCTTCAATTATAAATCATTTCTTTGCCCCATTCAGTTGTAAATTTCTCCCAGTCTTTGGACAGACTTATAACCTAGAGGTGTCTTTCTTAAAGACATGAAGCTTGTTATTTTGAAATATAATCCTCAAGAAAGATAATAATTCTATCTCGCTGTCTCTGTAGGAGGGTGAGCTTTAACTTCTATGCATATCAATTATCAAACAGAGATTAATCACATGGTCAACTCCCTTCTACTAATTTTTAGTATTTTCTCTTTTTTAAAGTTATTTATGTTATTTTTATTTTTTTAATTTTTTTATATTTACTTATTTATTTATTCCCTTTTGCTGCCCTTGTTTTTTATTGTTGTAGTTATTATTATTGTTGTTATTGATGTCGTCGTTGTTGGATAGGATAGAGAGAAATGGAGAGAGGAGGGGAAGACAGAGAGGGGGAGAGAAAGATAGACACCTGCAGACCTGCTTCACCGCTTGTGAAGCAACTTCCCTGCAGGTGGAGAGCTGGGGGCTTGAAATCTTTATGCTGGTCCTTGCGCTTTGCGCCACGTGCGTTTAACCCACTGCACTACTGCCCAACCCCCGTTATTTATGTTATTTTAATGGGAAAGAGATCAAGAGAGGAATATACAAAGTGTTTAGAGCATTGCTCATCTCTGGCTTGTGGTGGTGCTAAGGAATGAAATTGGGACCTTGGGGTCTCAAGCATGGAAATATTTTGTATAACTATTATGCTGTCTCCTTAGCCCCCAGCAATTCTTACTAGGTCACCTCAATATTTAAAAAAATACCTTACCATTAGCAATTGTTACAGTATATTTTTCTCTCTCCATATTAATTTATTTTCACCTTTTATATGTTTTTAACCTTAATGTCTTCTCTCCCCATTAGAATCTCTTGTCTATTGCAATTGTTTTGCCCTCCCCCCCAAAAAAAGCTTAAATAAAGTCTTCCTTGCTTATTGTACTGAAGCTTCTTGAACAGAGAGTATCAACTACAAAACTTCAGCACAAGATTCTCAAAGGATGAGCTGTCACTAGAAAGTATAGATAGGTTACAAATGACCTGAACAGAGTACACAGACTTGCGTAACTGGGACTGAGCCTACTCCCCTATTCTTGTCCATCCTTGGTTTACCTAACTCTTCCATTCATCAAGATAAAGTATTCCATCAAGACAATATACCTCAAGAGTGGAAAGAATCTGAAAGAATCAAATCTTTTTCTACTAAAAAATTTGAGTTAATGATGGCAATTTTACATTATTGAAGTGAATTATTGGATTGACCTTAGTTTAGAACTCCTTAAACCCTATGACTCTCCAGAAGGGTTAAGTTTCTGGTAATGAGGAATAAAGGACAAAGTATATAAAATAATAATTTATCCACTTGTATGAGTAAATTTATGGTATAATCTAATCCTAATTTATCCACTTGTATGAGTAGATTTATGGTATAATCTAATCTAATCCTACTTGGATAATACTTAAGTAACTGGCATAACCATTTTATCATTTATTGTCAAATCCAACACTAAACATGAAAGATAAAAATATAAAAATGCACTTAATGATTGAATCTCATAGTTAATAATCTCTGAATAAGATTTATGCAAATATGTATTGATTAAATGGGAGTTTTGTCTTTACAAACCTAAGAGAGCACTCATGATTATTTCCTATAGCTGTACTGAAAGTTGTAATGAATATGCAATAAAGTTAATAGATCATGTCTTGATATTCTTTATATTATTTACAATTTGCTACATATTGTATAGTTTTATTGCTAAGTCTCAAAAAGCTTAACTTAATAGCTGGAAATTTAAATTAGGAAATATTATGGCAGGTTTTTTTTTATATTACTGTTTACTTTCTAAAAATTTTGGTTTTTTTAGATTTTTCCAGAGATAATGTTGGTTTACAAACTTGTGTGCTTGTAGGCATAATTTCACATCTTTCTTTTTTTAAAATTCATTTTCTCTTTTGTTTCCCTTGTTGTTTTTATTGTTCTGTAGTTATTATTGTTGTTGTTGATGATGCTGTCATTGTTAGATAAGGCAGAGAGAAATGGAGAGAGGAGGGGATGACAGAAGGGGGAGAGAAAGACACGTGCAGACCTGCTTCACCGCTTGTGAAGCGACTTCCCTGCAGGTGGGGAGACAGGGGCTCCAAACCAGGATCCTTTCGCAGGTCCTTAAGTTTCATGCCACGTGCATTTAACCCGCTGTGCTACCGCCCGACTCCCAGTTTCACATCTTTCTATGATGATCATTACCACATACTCGGTTCACCAACATTGTGCCAATATCCTTCCACCAAAGTCTGTTGAACATTACTTGTAGGCATGGATGGACTTATTAAGGAAACTATCTGCTAATGGACTTTTTTTTTCCTGTTGAATGAATGATAAAAAACTGTTCTGTTTTGCTCATGTTAGCTATGAGCTGGGTCACTGCAAATACTTGAGTTTCAAAAGCTAGTGTTAGGTTATTGTTTATTGTTGTGTATATTTAAAAGAAAGAAATCCATAATATTAATTGGTGGAAAAAGTTTGTGGTATTAGTAAATGAACTAATATACATTTGCCATGCCACAAAATATTCTGCCAGAGTTAGTTTGCTAAAATTTTTTTGTCCATAGTATGAACCTAAATTCATAAATGCCTCTATACAAATTCATATGTGAATGATATGAAATTTTTTATTCCATTTAAGACAACACCTCATTTTTGTCCTTTCACATAGAAATGTGAATTCTCATTTGCTACTGATCTAGCCATGCTCTTGAATCATTTATTCACTTTTCATTCATGTATTCAAGAGGCAGCCCTTATTTTTCAGAAATCAGAGCAGGATCTATGAAAGGCATAGGAAAAAATACAAACATATACATATATATACATACATATGCTCTTTTCAAGATAGAGTGATAAGTAGAGATTTTAACATGCTAAGTATGGTAGTAGAGAACTAGACATGGCATTGCAGAAACTCTAAAACAAGATTTGCCTTAGGCCAGACTTTCAAAGAAAGTGCTGCATAGGAAGTATTGGTATAAAATTGTGTTATGCTAAAGGAGATTTGATAAATGTGCATGGAAAACTTTACAATGTTGGTTTCTTGTCAGAAAAGTGAGAGAGGTTGTTGTTGTGGCGGTCTGGTGTCGGCTGCACCGCGGAGAAGAGAGTGGACGTCCAGAGCAAAGGGGTACACAAATCTTTATTATACGATGGGGGGGGGTTGGTTCAGACCACGTGGGGCCAGCCGGCAATGGCCGTCCTCACTACCTGACCACGGGGAGAGAGCAGGGGGAGAGATCTCAGAGAGGGAGACCTGAGAGCCCGGGGGGGGTGAGGGGGCCTTTTATTGGGCGACAACCAGGAGTGACGTGTAGGGCCAGGATTGGTTGAAGGGGGCACTGCTAGGATTTTGCGGGACGTAGTAAAACCTGGGGGCGGAGACTGCATCAGAATAACTCCTCAGCAACATCTCCTCCTATCCCTTTATATCTAAATGGACACAGTAAAGAAAAATGGAATGGAGCAGGCTTAAATGTTTTAGAGGAATGCCGTGCTCAGTTGGGAAGATGTAGGACTTTCTGTGGAGGAGGGAAGGCTTAAATGGCTGCGAACCTTGTGAGATTTATGCGTCCTCCTGTGCTCAACCCCTCTTTAGAGAGAGATACTTACCTGGAGAGACTCATCTCATAGGTTTAAGCGCAGCCTGCTCAACCATCTCTTCACAATATCTCTACATCTTTTCTATCTTTCTATCTAGTAATTGCATAAGATGTACAAAGTCTGTAAAAGACTATCATGGAGCAGAAACCTTTTGGGCATAAGCCTAAATGATATAACAAAACAGGAAGGGACAAGTAGGGGAGTAGTAAAAGCCAGTGTGGTGTGAAGGGAAGTATTGGTGTGTAAAGGAACATTCCCTGCTTGCAGTGGGGGAAGGGCAAGGGTACATAAAGAGGGGGAGGCGGGAGGGCATGACCCACCAAACAGAGGGGCTATTTGGCATTGTATAGTCCTCAAGGCAACAGTCTGTAAAGTCTATGAATTACTTAGGATCTGTCTATGAAAAACCAGCAGCGTGAAGGGAAATAAGCTGCTTCAAAATTGTGTAAAATGTCTATAGGGTATGTCAGAAAGTCCGATACAAGTCTCAGTCCAAAGTAGATGGCTAGGGGAAGAATTGTCAGGGGATGCAATGCTGCATGAAGGAGGTCAGCTGCTGGAATTGAGGGAGGTCAGCCGCTGGAATGTTGCTTTTCTGTAGATAGCCAGCTGGAACCGCCAACACATGACAGGCAGGTCAGAAGTAGGAATGACAACCAGGCATGAAGAAAGTTCTGTCCTTGGAGTCTGTGTATCAGGTTCTTCAGATCGCATTGAGTGACATCTAGGGTTTCAGGGGGTGTGCCACGGTAGTTGTGCCATCTAGTGGGTGACGTCAGGGTGTGCAGGGGTTCAGATGGTTTTTCTGGGATTCCTGTGAAAGAAACACAAACAATCTGCTTCTCGTGGTTAATTTGAACTTGTAACAAGTTATAGGTTTGTTATAGTTGATACCTCGATGATTATAATTGGTTTAGAATCTCTTTATGATTTTATTTAAAGGTCATCTAATGTGACCTCCTGTAGCAGCCTCTACCGCAGGATCTTGAGACCAATTTTAGCTAAAATATGTATTTTAAACAGACTCAAATTGCTTAGAGAGTTAACGCATATTCGTGACAATGATTTTAACGTTTACAGTGCCAGATTGATGCCAGATCTGTTGTGGATTAATTTCCACAAGATAGTTTACAGGGCACCTTTGGGGGCCCTTCAAAGGTGTCCTGTATATAAAATTTGTATAGTTTAGTTTTGGGAATGAATAGTCACGTTGAACATTTAGACTTTTACCTAAATAGTAAGTTACCTTAACAAATAAATTTTTACCTTGTCTGGTAAAAGTGTAGCTGTAGGGTTACACTTTTGACCGTTAAGTTAGTGTTACCAAACTTGAGACATACCCATAAACATTTAGTTATAACACACTGGAGGAAAAAGAACTTTTGTTATAAAAACACATTATTTAAAAACAAATTTATATCTGTCATTAGTCATACAGTTTAAGACTAAACACTTACATATATACCAAAACTATATATAAAAATCAAAAGAGGGAGAAAGAAAAAAAATTTTGGAATGTTTCTGAACATCTCCAGAAACTTTGGCTGCATCCAGCATTTTAATATAAAGCCAATTACCTTTTAGAGTACTCCGAGCAGATGGGTCATGCAAAAAAAATTTTTTTTGTTTTTTTCATTCAACACACTCACTCACAAAAACAACTGGCCAGTTATAACATAAGACATACAGGGAAAGGGTAGGAGAGAGGTCTCTGTGAGCCAGATTTTGTAGGTTCTGCCATGTCGTATTACGGGTCCTGGGATGTATCCTGCATCTGGTCCTCTTGTAGTATTTCTTGTTCTTTAGGAATAACAGCGCCATCCTGCGGGTATAGTTGGACATGGCGGGCAGGAACCCAGACAGGTTTAGAGAAATTTTGAGGGAAAATGCATGCGAAACCCCTTCCCATGGTCAATAATGGGTCAGGCCCTTTCCAAATTTTATCGAGTGGGTCTCTCCATTTGACCTTAATAGATGGGAGGGTAGATGGTGTTTGCCAGTGAAGAATAATAGGGGGTAAGGCCGATTTATTGTAAATATTAAAGAGGTTTAACGTAGTTAAGGCTTTTGCTAGCTGGATATTGGGGGGATATGTTCCTCCTTTATCTTTATTTAGTTGAGCCTTCAGAGTTTGATGGACCCTCTCAACAATGCCTTGTCCTTGTGGATTATAGGGAATGCCCGTGGTATGAGTAATATTCCAGAGGGAACAAAAATCTTTAAAATGTTTGCTTGTAAACATAGCTACATTGTCTGTTTTCAAAAATAATGGGACCCCCCATAATGGCAAAACAAGAGAGCATATGGCTTACAAGCTTTTTAGCACTTTCTCCTGTCTGAGTTGTAGCCCACATAAATTTAGAAAAGGTATCAATTGAAACAAACACATATTTTTGTTTGCCAAAGTTTGGTATGTGGGTGACATCAATTTGCCAAATAGCATTAGCTTTTAAACCTCGGGAGTTAACCCCAAGGGTCTGGATAGCAGGTGTCTTTATGAGACTTGCACAAGAAGAGCATGTAGCGAGGATATGTTTTAACTGTGGTACAGGAACATCAGGGAATTGAGCTCGAAGGCCTTTAAGATTAACATGGGTTAGAGAATGAAAATTAGCAGGATCAGAGACAGAGACTGGGAAAGTTCCTGTGGAGGCAAGGCCGAAAGAAAAGTTTAGGTGCTAGTAGAGGCAGAAGAGGTAAAGAAGCTATCAATTTATTAGAAGCAAAATGGTTATCTATTTGTCCTGGAAACCCCACGAAGCTTATGGCAAAGCGGGAATGATGGCATATAAGCCACTCTGTATCTGTGAGAGAAAAGGGCAGAATGATTAAATCCGGTTCTTTCCCTAAGACCTGCAAAGACCTATTTCTCCCTTGGCGAACCATGAATGCTAACACGTCTATCTCAGTGAGGAGTCTTGGAGCTCCTCCTACTGGCGTGTGAAGCCATTTGAGAACCCCATGGTCTTGCTACAGTGCCCCTACTACTGTGGGGGTGGAGTTGAAGATTAGAAGGTTTACTGGAGAGGAGGGGGAGAATCGAACAAGGTGCATGTCCTGGAGGGCCTGGTTAACCCTTTCCAGTGCCAAGGAGGCCTCAGGAGTTAACTTACATTTTGAAGAGGGCTGTTTGTTTCCTTTCAACTGGTCAAACAGTGGTTGGAGGCAGCTTGTGGGCAGATAGAGATGCTGCCTAAGCCAATTTAAATTTCCTAGAAAACTTTGTAAAGAAAAAAGAGTAAGAATAGAAGGAAAGGTAACATTAGGTTTTAAGGGACGGATTTGCGTTAGAGAAATCTCTGATCCTAGGAAGGATATTGGAGGGATTAGCTGTATCTTCTCAGGAGCTACATTAAGGCCACTTTTCTTTAATGCAGGAATGAGAAAATCACGTAAGGCATAGAGATCTGTATCTGATTTTCCCCATATTAAAATATCATCTGTATAATGAAAAATATTAAGGCCCTTATGAATATATGGGACAAGGGCAGATTTAACAGCCTCCTGACAAATAGTAGGACTATTGGCCATACCCTGGGGCAGCACCACCCATTCAAATCTATTAGCAGGGCTGGCGTTATTAATAGATGGAACAGAGAAGGCAAAACGTTTACAATCTTGCGGATGCAAGGGGATAGAGAAAAAACAATCTTGTAAATCAATAGCCATGATTGGAATTCCCGTGGGAATTGCAGAAGCAAGAGGCAAACCCCTTTGGGGGGAGCCCCAGACCTGCATGGTTTTATTTACTGCATGGAGATCTTGAAGGAGGCGCCATTTTCCCAAGTGCTTTTTAATCACAAAGACAGGAGTATTCCATGGGCTTTGAGAATGACGAATGTGTCCCAAGGACAACTGCTCTCGACAAGCTCTTTTAAAATTTTTAGCTTATCCCTAGGTAAAGGCCACTGTTCCACCCAGACAGGCTCATTAGAAAGCCAGCTTAAGTGGGGTGTTTGGCTACGAACAGTGGCATTTAGTATTGGGGGTGCTGAATAGACCTGGTATCTCAGGAACGAGTTTTACGCTCTGCAGAGGTGTCTGTGGATATCCTAACATTAAGACATTCCAGAAGATCCCTGCCCAGTAAGTTGGTGCTAATATTAACTACCAAAGGGCGAAGTGTCTGATAGAACCTTCTGGGTCTTCCCACATGAGCGAGTCTCGTGTGCAAAATGCTCTCGTCATCCCTCCTATTCCATGTATCCTGGGTCCAGGGATAAGTTCCCAATCTTGGGGAACTTCTTCTTGTCTTAAAATCATCTTTTCTGCCCCCGTGTCAATCAAAAATTTAAAAGGAATATTGCCAATCTTTACTGTCATAGAAGGGTGGCCCCGTTCAAAAACAGGAGTGGTCCACAAAATCTCAGGCCCCGAATTTGTACCGTTCAGGGGCGAACCATCTTTATGAAATTGGGACCAACAATCTCTCTTCCAATGAAACCCCTTACGACATTTTGGACAAACAGTACGTGGTCTCTGGCTCCCTGACTGAAAGCGGGGTTGCTCTGGCTGGAGGCGTGGTTTCCCTGACTGGAGGCGTGGTCGCAACTTATCAGGACATTGGTTACGCCAATGTCCTTGGCGACCACACTGAAAGCAGGCCCCATTTTGCTTACGTGGGGCAACTGCATAGACCTGTGCCGTAGCGGGTGCCTCATAATTGCCTTATGTAAGTTCCTGTGTCACTAGAATCCAATTATCTGGGTGTAGGTGTTTAAGATTAAGGCATACCTGATGGAATTGTGGTGTCATGCCTTCCCAGACAATAGAGCCCAGGAGTAGTGTGCGGATGTCAGGATTATAAACCTTTCTCTCTAAGCTTCTCTTCACCCTTGAGATCAAGCTCGCCAATGATTCATCAGAGCCTTGGTGAAAAGAGTTAATGGGAGCTGACGAATCTCCATCGGGTGGGGTCACCCTTTCCCATGCTTGTGTTGCACAGATGCGTACCTGTTCAAAATAACCGGTTGGAAACCTGGCTTCTGCCTGCTGAGCTCCAGATTCATAAGCTCCTGCTCCAAACAATGCATCAGAATTCCATTCTACCTGTTTGTTACTATTTTCCTGCGATTGTCTAGAGCACTCATCGTGGAAGCATGCCTGCCACTGAAGATAGAGTGGGTCTGGGAGTGCAGCACGAGCCAGATCTTTCCAGTCTTGTGGTGTATTGAGATGCTGGTAAAAGCTCCTTAAGACGGACTTGGTCCATGGAAAATGCAATCCGTTCTTCCTGACCGCTTGTCTGAGTGTTCCTAATTCTTTAGAGGAATATGGCTGCCATGGCTGAGGGTTTTGTTTAGAAGGGGCCAAGTTTAGCGGGAAGGTGTGGATTTGGTCCGATGGCATGGGAGAGGGAGCTACAGAAGTGGAAAGTGCCGTGGAAACTGCTGTAGTGGCCGCAGGGGAGACTGAACGCATATCTATGGGGACAGAGCTCCCGGGGTGGACTGCACATGGTTTACAGTCCTTAAATGCTGAAAAAATATCCTTTAGCTCTCGTATCTCAGCCACTAGGTCCCTTAATGATGACGTATCAGCAGTGGGTGGGGTCAGGGATGAGGAAGCCTCAGGCAGAGCTGAAACCGCAGTGGCAGGGGCCAGGGGCGGGGTCAGGATCGCAGAAGCTGCAGGCGGAGCTGAAACCGGGGCGGCAGGGGCGGGGGGGGGGGGTGTCTCAGGGATGCAGAAACCTCAGATGGAGCTGAAACTGGGGTGGCAGGGGCCTGGGGCGGGGTCAGGAACACGGAAGCTGCAGGTGGAGCTGAAACCAGGGTGGCAGGGGCCTGGGGCGGGGTCAGGAACATGGAACCTGCAGGCAGAATTGAAACCATGGTGGCAGGGGGCAGGTCAGAGGAGGAGCGTCCGAACACGTGTGCGTGTCTGTGGGAATGGAATTCTTGGGTTTAGCCGCTGATCGCTTAGGATGTCTAAGTCTTAAGCACATGTGATTTAACTCTCGTACCTCAGCCTCAAGGTCACTTATCCTTATGGCATACCACGTTTTACATATCTTGAAAGTGGCGACCACAGTTAAAAAAATCCAAGGGGTAGCGAAAATTAAACCATTTATGACAGCGTGAATCTGTCCCAGGTCAAGAGATAATGACTGGGACACCTCTTCATAAAACGAAAAATTTCCCATGGTGGAGGGAAACGCGGGGCCACAGAGGTGGGCAGATGCCACTTACCTGTGTCTGGGCAGTTTCGGGGACCTCAGGCCAGGCCACCCAGCAGGGTGTGGGTACGGAACACGATGGGAGCCAGATGTTGTTGTGGCGGTCTGGTGTCGGGCTGCACCGTGGAGAAGAGAGTCCAGAGCAAAGGGGTACACAAATCTTTATTATAGGATGGGGGAGTTTGGTTCAGACCACGTGGGGCCAGCCGGCCAGGGGGAGAGATCTCAGAGAGGGAGAGCTGAGAGCCCAGAGAAAGGGGGGTGAGGGGGCCTTTTATTGGGCGACAACCAGGGGTGATGTGTAGGGCCAGGATTGGTTGAAGGGGGCACTGCTAGGATTTCACGGGGCGTAGTAAAACCTGGGGGCGGAGACTGCATCAGAATAACTCCTCAGCAACAAGAGGGAACAGAATTTCAACGTCTAGTACTTTCCTCCCTTGGTGTTCAAAGAACTCTATTTTCTTTTAATTACATCACTGGCTTAACACTAATATGTTATATTGTGTATTTTCCAGGAGTAAATTTTCACATTTATGTATGTATATAAGCCAACCTGCTCTTTTACCCACCATCCTTAAGAAAGAGGTGAAACAGGGCTGCAGGTATCTCTCAGGCTCTTTCCTTTTCTATGCCCCACCTCCTATCAATTTCTGGCTGTCTCTATCTAAAAAAGATAATAAAACATTTTTATAAATTTAAAAAAGAAAATACATTTTGATGTCACTTCTGCATATAAATTATATCTTGGTACTCATATATGTTTGTTGACTTCATATAGGATTGTGGGAAAAGTCATAATGCATCTCTTTTTTCCTGCTTTACCACCCATAAGGTGACCCCACTGAGGGTGGGGAACTTGGGACTCAAACTGGAATTCTTGAGCCAGTCCTTGCACATTGGCCATGTGAGCTTAACCCTCCTCTCTGCACTACCTCCTGGCCCCCATGATGCATTTTTTCACAGAAATAAATGTCATGACTTTTCCCATAACCCAATACATTAAGATTACTTGCCCTTTATTTATACTATACATCATCAGAACTCCCCAGGAAACTGTTTTAAATTAATGTTTATGGTTCTTTTAGTTTCATAGCTATTATTTTAATTTTTATTATTTGAATCTTTAAGATGTATCTTTAAGAAAACCAGTCATTATAACTATATTATTTTAAATGTTTAATGATTTATTTTTATTTTTTAAATATTTTATTTATTTATTCCCCTTTGTTGTCCTTGTTTTTCTTACTGTTGCTGTAGTTATTGATGTCATTGTTCTTGGATAGGACAGAGAGAAATGGAGAGAGGAGGAGAAAACAGAGAGGGGGAGAGAAAGACAAACACCTACAGACCTGCTTCACCACCTGTGAAGAGACTCCCCTGCAGGTGGGGAGCCTGTGGGGAGCTGGGGGCTCCAATCAGGATCCTTATGCCTGTCCTTGTACTTGGCACCACATGTGCTTAACCTGCTGCACTACTGCCCCAAGTCGCTATTTTTATTTTATTATTCTTATTATTCCTTTCTGCTTTTGAGAGGATAGAGAAAATTTGAGAGGGGAGTGGAAAGAGAGGGATAAAGACATCTGCATACCTGCTTCACATTTCATGAAGAATTCCTCCCTGCAGGTCAGGTGTGAGGGTTTGAACCTGTTTTTTTTTTTTGTGCATGGCAACATGTGCACTCAACCAGGTGCATTATGGCTCAGACCCCTTAAAGTATTGTATTATCATTATTTGTTGGATAGAGACAGAGAGACATCAAGAGGGGAATATAGAGTCCAGCTTCATGGGGCCCAAAGAAGGGGAGGAAAATGAGACACTTGATGGAACCATGGAGCCATTCAGGGAATGGAGCCCAAGCACATTTATTGGAGCTTTTTTATATAGCAATTTTTGGCTCACTTCCCCATGAATCTGTATCAGTCACCCACCCATTTAAGTTATTTGTCTTTTCAGTATGTGCCAGTCTCTTCTAGTTTAATCTGGGAGAAGGTCAGGAGCAGCTACTAGTGGCCTTTACAGCATATAGTACTCCAAGATTTTCCTCAAAAAGCTGACTCACAGCAGTTCTACTCTGAGGTTTGCCTCAGAATGCTATCTTATTATTATTATTTTTTAAATTATTTATTCCCTTTTGTTGCCCTTGTTGATTTTTGTTGTTGTAGTTATTATTGTTGTTGCTGTTGTTGGATAGGACAGAGAGAAATGGAGAGAGGAGGGGAAGACAGAGAGAGGGAGAAAAAGACAGACACCTGCAGACCTGCTTCACTACCTGTGAAGTGATTCCTCTGCAGGTGGAGAGCGGGAATTTGAACCAGGATCCTTACGCTGGTCCTTGCACTTTGCCTCATGTGCACTTAACCCGCTGAGCTACCACACAACTCCCAGAATGCTATTTTAAATGGTTATCCACTGTTTACCCACCTAGGTTAGCATAACCTGGTCTCCTACAAGTGATAGGTACATAAAGAGGGAAAAAGTGGGGCAGAGTAGTGGGTTCAGTTCAAGTGGTGCAAAGCACAAGCCAGCATAAGGATCCTGGTTCAAGCCTCCTGCTCCCCACCTGCAGGGGGATCTTCTCATGGGTGGTGAAGCAGGTCTGCAGCTGTCCATCTCTGCTCCCCCCACCTCTGTCTTTCCCTCCTGTCTCGATTTTTTTCTATCCTATTCAACAACTGGAATAATAGCAATAATGGCAAGATGGCCTCCTGGAGCACTGGATTCATAGTGCAGGCACTGAGCCCAGATGTCTCTCTTTCTTTCTTTCTTTCTTTTATTTTATTTTTTCCTCCAGGGTTATCGCTGGGGCTCAGTGGGATGGATGGGTGGATGGATGGATGGATCAATGGATATATATATATATATATATGTATATATTTTTCCAGTTTATAGATATATGCTAACAACAATATTGAAAATTCACTCAGGTATCTTCATGTAAACTGTACTGAATTTTATTTCTCAGCAAGTAAATATAAGTGGGATTGCTATGTCTTAAGTTAAATTTAGCTATATAGGAACAGTAAATTTAGAAATGAGGTAGGTTTTCTTTTTTCATTTTTAACTAAAACAACAGGAATGTATTTATTCTGGAGGCTAGCAATTCTTCACTTTTCCAGATAATTTATTTTACTTTACTTTTAGAGCTATTTTTGGTTTACAAGCAAATTTCAGTAGAAGATACAGAGATCTACTGTTTGCCTCCTTATTCCTGTCACATGCATAGCCTCCCCCCATAATGAACACATTATATCAGAATGACACATTGCTCACAAGTGATGAACCTACATTGACATACAACTGTCACTTACCCATTCACTTATAGAAAGACATCTTAGTTACTTAAAATTTGCAGTTATTATGAATAATGTGCAGATTTTCAACTCATTTGAGTAACAATGATTATGACTGCTAGATCATGGGGTAAGAATGTGCTTATTGTTTAAGAAACCTCTGATCTAGGCTGGCAAGTTATTCACCTGGGAAAGGTGACTGCTTTAACATATGCATAACTTTGGTATGAGCCCAGTCTCATCAAGCTGCAAGAAGGTTCAGTGTTGTAGTGTCTTTCCTTCTCTCTTTGTGGCTCTCTGTATTTATAGCTGAAAATGTTGCCCTGGAGGGGTGAAAGCAGGGCATGTTGAAAGGTAAGAAGGAAGGAAGGAAGGAAGGAAGGAAGGAAGGAAGGAAGGAAGGAAAAGGAAGGAAGGAAAAGGAAGGAAGGAAGGAAGGAAAAGGAAGGAAGGAAGGAAGGAAGGAAGGAAGGAAGGAAGGAAAGAAGGAAGGAGGAAGGGAGGAAGGAAGGAAAGAAGGAAAGAAGGAAAGAGGAGGGAGAGAAGGAAGGAGGGAAGGAAGGAAGGAAAGAAGGAAGGAAGGAAGGAAGGAAGGAGGAAGAAAAGGAAAAGAAGAAATAACGGCCATGTGGTGGTGCACCTGGTTGATCAGAGCACATGTTACAATGAACAAGGACTGGGGTTCAAGTGCCCTAGTCCCCACCTACAGGGAGAAAGCTTCATAAGTGCAGAAGCAGAGCTGTAGGTGTCTCTCTGTCTCTCTTCCACTCTGTCCCCCCTTCCTCTTCATTTCTGGCTGTCTCTATCAAATAAATAAGGATAATAAAATTTTCTAAAGAAATATTTAAAAGAAAGAAAGAGGAGGGGAGGAGATAGAGAAACCACCAGTCTTTTTAAATAGCTGCATTTTGCATTTTCACCAACAATGAAGAGTTTCTGGTCATCATTTTTAGCGGCATACGGTGTTAAGATACTAGCCATTTTAATTGGTATGTACTTGAATCACATAATATATTACTTCATGTACATTTTTTATTTGTCTTGCTTGTCACTACCCTTGATAGCAACAACAAAGTTTGCTGCTGTTTGAGAAATGCTATTTTGAATGTGGTAATCAGTTGGGAAGAGCTGTTAGAATAGCAACTATTGGGAAACAAGTAGCTGGGTAAGAATGATTTTTTAAAAAATTTTAATTTCTTATTCCATAATTCATTGTGGTTTCTTATTTTTCGAAGTAATTGTTTCACAATTCAATTGAAAACGATTAAATAAATAGGTAAGCGAGACTTGCTCAATGAGTGTCCAGTGACCCTGGACTGTATACGTAATATTCTCCACAGGAGATGTAGACTATAATATTCTCCACAACAATTATCCACCTTGGTCCCTGTCACATAGTCAATTCTCAGGAAGGCAGGGAGTTGATTTCCTTTAGCCTGTACAATATTCACAGCATTTAGGTAGTGCTGTGGAATAAAATTATAATAGAATAGCCACCCTTCAGAGGTAGGCCAGTGACATTCCCAGGCTTGAGACATTTACAAGTGCAAAAACAGCCAAATTCTAGTCATTCTTTTCTTTATTTTATTTAAATTTTTATTTATAAAAAGGAATCACTGGGGGTTGGGCAGTAGCACAGCTGGTTAAGTGCATATGGCACAAAGCACAAGGACCAGTGTAAGGAACCCAGTCTGAGCCCCCAGCTCCCCACCTGCAGGGGAGTCACTTCACAAATGGTGAAATAGGTCTGCAGCTGTCTATCTTTCTCTCCCCCTCTGTTTTCCATGCCACTCTTGATTTCTCTCTGCCCTACCCAACAACAACAATAATAACAATGACAACAATGATAAGCAACAAGGGCAACAAAATGAGAACAAATGACCTCCATGAGCAGTGGATTCATAGTGCAGGCACAGAGCCTCAACAATGACACTGGAGGCCAAAAAACAAAAAAAAGAAAACACAAAACTATAGGATAAGAGGGGTACAACTCTACAAAATTCCCGTCACCAGAGTATCCCATCCCTTCCCTATTCTTTATTCCTCTGGGAGTATGGACCCAGGTTCATTATGGAGTGCAGAAGGTGGAAGGTCTGGCTTCTGTAATTGCTTCCCCGCTGAACATGGGTGTTGACAGGTCAATCCATACTTCCAGACTGTCTCTCTCTCTCTCCCTAGTGGGGCCGGGTTCTGGAGAAGCAGGGCTCCAGGACACATTGGTGGGGTCATCTGCCCAAGGAAGTCTAGTTGGTATCATGGTAGCATCTGGAACCTGGTGGCTGAAAAAGAGTTAACATATAGATCCAAACAAATTGTTGACTAATCATGAACCCAAAGGTTGGAATATTGCAGATGAAGATTTGGGGTCTCTGTTTTATAGATAGCCAGTAGGCCTATTTTACTTATATTCTAAAAGGCCTATGACTATACTAGTTTTTTCCTGAGCCTGACCTCTGATATGCAGGTGGATCCAAGTTATTGTCTGGGGAGATGATGTCATAGCTGCAAAAAGGGCCAGAAAGCTGGATCATGGAAGAGAATAGCTCCCAAATCTGGGAAAGGTATAAAAATATTGTTGACTGTAGACTCCATCCATTGTCACTGGTCATCTCCATTAGGAACAACACAATAGATCCCTTTGTGGGCCCCTTTAGGACCTTGCCCTCAGTGTGGATCAACAACAGTAGAGAATGTTCCATCCTCCAAAGGGAGGCTGGATAGCATACTTTATCTACCTCCTGAGGAAGATTGGTCCTGAAATTGAGCTCAGACTTACAAGGATGCAGAGGTTACATAGGTTCCTAAACTGAATATTTTCCCCAGATCAAATTCTAGCCATTCTAAATATCAAAAGACAAGGCGTCCCACTTGGCAATTGAAAAGGACAGAAATCTGTCCTTGACATCAGGGTGGCTAGGGACTCACTGCTTTCCCTCTTAGATATTTCCCAATTACCAAATAATGTGATGATAACATTAACTATTGATTGTCTTTTTGAACCCTAAGACAGCAGGAATCTCACATCTCCACTATAGAGCCTCTACTTTCCCCAGTCCTGGAACCCTTGGATAGGGCCCACTTTCCTGTATGCCTCTCCCAATCCATATAAAATAATATTGCATCTGCTGATCACAACCTAATCAACCGCAACAATTGCCACCTCAACATGCTTCACTTCAGACTGTGTCCAGAGACTTGACGTGTGGAATGACAACCCTTCAGCTTCATTACTCGGGTGAGACCTTTCCTTTCATAGTATACTCTAATTCCATCTCAGGTGGTTCACTTTCTAACAAAGTCCCAAAACCTAGATATACACCAGTTTCTGTGAGAGAGAGCATATGTTCACACGTATCCGTAAACTACTGCAAAATATATACCTGAAAGCAGAAGTACACTAGAGTTTGCAGTGAGTACCCCCCTAACACTTCCTCTCCACTATTCCAAGCTTTGGGTCCATGATTGCTCAACAATTTGTTTGGCTTCGTATGTTGACTCTCTTTTCAGTCACCAGGTTCCAGATGTCATCAGGATGCTGGCCAGGCTTCCCTGGACTGAAAACCTCACCAATGTGTCCTGGAGCTCCGCTTCCCCAGAGACCCACCCTACTAGGGAAAGAGAGAGGCAGACTGGGAGTATGGACCGACCAGTCAACGCCCATGTTCAGCGGGGAAGCAATTACAGAAGCCAGACCTTCCACCTTCTGCAAACCACAATGACCCTGGGTCCATGCTCCCAGAGGGATAGAGAGTGGGAAAGCTATCAGGGGAGGGGGTGGGATATGGAGATTGGGTGGTGTGAATTGTGTGGAGTTGTACCCCTCCTACCCTATGGTTTTGTTAATTAATCCTTTCTTAAATTAATAAAAATATAGGAAAATGAAAAAAGATATTTCTAAAATGTTATTTTTAAAAAAAAGAATTTTATGAAACAGTCAGACTAATGATTACATTTGCTAACAGTACTCCTTTAAAAATAAAAACTGGGCTGTGGTGCCAATTGGCGTGGTATTCTTAGAAAAAAAAAAGATCAGAGGTAGTTGGGCAGTAGTGCAGCGGGTTAAGCACAGGTGCTAAGTGCAAAGACCTGCATAAGGATCCCTGTTCAAGCTCCTGGCTCTCCATCTGCAGGGGAGTTACTTCACAAGTGGTGAAGCAAGTCTGCAAGTGTCTGTCTTTCTCTCCAACTCTCTGTCTTCCCTTCCTCTCTCCATTTCTCTCTGTCCTATCCAACAACAAAAACAACAACAACATCAATAATAACTACAACAATAAAACAACAAGGGCAACAAAAATAAATAAAGAAAAAAGAAAAAAATCCAAAAAAAAATCAGAGTAATTAAGATTTTTTTTTACTTTTCTCCATGTGAATTTTAGCCAAAAGAATCTGTTTATCTGTTTGCTCTATTTTAACCCATCTGAGTTAATTCCATGTAAAAGTATTCATTAAAAGTTCAGAATAGGATTACTGTGTTCTAATAGCACAAAGATATAGGCTTTGCTTAATGTTACTGATATTAAAAAAAATTTATGTTTTAACTTTTTCTCTATTTGTCTACAAAACACTCCAAAAGCAAGCAATAAATCTTTCTAATGAGAAAAATCTGGGTAGGACTATATCAGAATTATTAGTAGATTCCCTATAAAGTGTTAGCATGTTGCCATATTGGGCTGGGAAAACTGCATAATGGTTACACAAAAACAACAAACAAACACAAATTGATGCCTGAGGCTTTGAGTCCCCAAATTCAATCCCCAACACGATCATAAATAAGAGTTTAATAGTGGTCTGGCAACTCTTTCTCTCCTTTCTCTGCATCTCTCACACTAAAAAAAAGAACAATAAAGATAATTAAACTATAATATTCTAGTATATTTTGCTACATACAATGATACCTGAAAATTTGTTTATCCTAAAATGAGACATTTAATAAGCAAGTGGTTAAGAAAATACTTAACACTAGTTTTGAAGGTTTTTTTTAAAGCCATTCTTGAGTTTTAACCAAGTTGAAGGAATGGATTTATATTAGGAATATTAATTATCATCAGAATAAGCATTTATGTATTTCTGTTCATTGACAGAGGAACTAATTACAGCTGGTCTACAGAACTCTGATACTAACGCTATTCAATCTTTAGAAGTTAAAGTGTGTGCATTAATGCTTGAGATGATTTTAAATCTAGTAGACACATTTATGAAAAAGAGTCAGAATCTGTTTTTGTCAATTTATGTCCTAGGTATCCTCTTTGCAAAGCATGGTTGATTTACCTAAACACATAAGGAAAACTTTACTTAGCAACACCTTCTCAAATTAGGTTTGAGAATGTGTAAAATTAAATTAGATGGGTATGGGGTGTAGGACTTGAATAGAGCTGATATGAGCACAGTGATATTGGCAAGAGAAATAGTATGAATAAAAAGCACAGTGGAAAAATGTACTGAATGACATGAAGCAGTTACTATATGTGTATTGCTGAAGAATATGGATCAGGTAACACATCTGACTTCTAAAAGAAGAATCTCTCAGAGAAATCTGTAAATAGTCACACTGAGGATGCTAGATTAAGAAGAGAGCTGTTCTAATAAGAGACAATGCAAGATGCACAAGAGAATGAAAGAAATTAAAAACAAGAACTCAATCATTTAGTTCAGTAACCTCACAAACTGTGTTACAGTCAATTAAACTGTGTTTTCCAATTTACTGGGACTAAGAAGTCTCTTTTTATTTTTATTTATCTATTTTTTTGCCTCCAAGGGTTATTGCTGTGGCTCAGTGCCTGCACTATGAATCCACTGCTCCTGAAGGCTATTTTTTCCTCCTTTGTTGCCCTTGTTGTTCATGGTCATCACTGTTATTATTATTGTTGTTGTTGCTGTTAGATAGGACAGTGAGAAGTTGAGAGAGGAGGGGAAGACAGAAAAGGACAGAGAAAGATACCTGCAGACCTACTTCACCACTTTTGAAGTGACCCCCATGCAGGTGGGGAGTCAGGGACTCGAACTGGGATCCCTGCGCAGACCCTTGTACTTCGCGCCATGTGTGCTTAACCCACTTCGCTAATGCCAGACCCTTCATTTTTATTTTTTACCTGCATCACTGCTCATGAAGAGTAGCTGCTGTAGGTGGTACTCAAAACCAGGTTCTTGTGTATAGTATAGTAGCAGATGCACTTAAATAATTGCGTCACCACTCCACCCTTCCCACCACCCAAAGTAACTTTTTAAAAATTGATTTTATTCTTATTTCTAACTTTTAGTTTCATGTAATGAGTGCTAAATATTGGCTAACATATGTTTATATTATATATTTATATAGAAATATGATGGTTGACCAATAAACTTTTTAAATATTTACTTACCCTTTTGTTGCCCTTGTTTTTTATTATTGTTATAATTATTATTATTCATGTTATCATTGTTAGATAGGTCAAAGAGAAATGGAGAGAAGAGGGGAAGAAAGAAAGGAGGAGAGAAAGATAGACACCTGCAGACCTGCTTCACTGCCTGTGAAGCGAGCCGGGGCCTTGTACCCGGATACTTAGGCCTGTCCTTGTGCTTCACACCACATGTGCTTAATCCACTGGGCTACTGCCTGACTCCCAAAATTTTTAATGTTAGTGGTCTGTGAAGTATTATTGATAACTGAATGAGAGAATTTAAAAATAAAATTAGTATCTTAGGGAGGATGAATTTGGCAAGTTTCTTTTTTTTTAATTTCTTTATTGAGGGATTAATGTTTTACATCTGACAGTAAATACAATACTTTCTATATGCATAACATTTCTCAGTTTTCCACATAACAATACAACCCCAAATAGGTCCTCTGTCATCCTTTTTGGACCTGTACTCTCCCCCTCACCCACCCCAGAGTCTTTTACTTTGGTACAGTACATCAACACCAGTTCAGGTTCTACTTGTGTTTTCTCTTCTGATCTTGTTTATCAACTTCTGCCAGAGAGTGAGATCATCCCATATTATCCTTCTGTTTCTGACTTATTTCATTTAACATGATTTCTTCAAGCTCCAAGATGGGCTGAAAATAGTGAAGTCACCTTTTTTAATATCTTTTTTAATATTTAGTATTCCATTGTGTATATATACCATTATTTGCTCAGCCACTCATCTGTTGATGGACACCTGGGCTGTTTCCAAATTTTGCTATTACAAATTGTGCTGCTATGAACATAGTTATACACAAATCCTTTCAGATGAGTGTGTTGATCCACTTAGAATTTACTTTTGTATTTGGTGAAATATAGTGGTTCAGTTTCATTCTTATGCATGTTTCAACCCATTTTATCCAACACCATTTGTTGAAGAGACTCATCTTTCCCCATTTAATAGTCTGGGGACCTTTGTCAAAGATTAGATATCCATAGGTGTGGGGGCCTACTTCTAGGCTTTCAATTCTATTTCACTGGTCAGTGTGTCTATTCATGTTCCAGGACCAAGCAGTTTTGATGACAGTGGCCCTCTAATACAATTTGAGATTTGGGAGTGTGATGCCTCCAGTTCTGTTCTTTTTCTCAAGATTGTTTTTGGCAATTCTAGGTCTTTTCTGGTTCCTGATAAAACATTTTTAGCATTTGTTCTATTCTCCTAAAAAATGTGGTTGGGATCTTGATGGGGGTAGCATTAAATTTGTATATGGCTCTGGGTAGTATATTCATTTTGATGATGTTAATTCTGCCAACCCATGAACATGTAATATCTTTCTACTTCTTTGTGTCTTTTTCAATTTCCTTGAGTAGTGACTCATAATTTTCAGTATACTAGTCTTTCACTTCTTTGGTTAAGTTTATTACTAGATATTTTATTATTTTTGTTGCTATAGTATAAAGGAATTGATTTCTGGTTTCATCTTCTTCTAACTTACTATTTGTATAGAGGAATGCCACTGGATTTGTATGTTAATTTTGTAGCCTGACACTTTATTGTAAAGCCTGATGATTTCCAAAAGCTTCTTGCTGGATTCCTTAGGTTTTACTATGTATACTATCATGTTATCTGCAAATAGGGAAAGTTTGACTTCTTCTCTTGCAATCTGTATACCTTTAATTCCTTGTTCCTACCTGAATGTTATTGCAAGGATTTCCAACACTATGTTGAATAGTAATGGTGATAGTGGGCAGCCTTGTCTAGTACCTGATCTAAGGGAAAATGCTTCCAGTTTTTCACCATTTAGTATGATGCCTGTAGGTTTGCTATATATAGACTCCACTATCTTCAGGAATTTTACATCTATTCCCATTTTTTATAGTGTTTTGATCATAAAGGGATGTTGGGTTTTGTGATGGGATTTCTCTGGATCTATTGATATGACTATGTGGGTTTTGGACTTGCTTTTATAGATGTCATAGATCATGTTGATTGATTTATGTATATTAAACCAATTTTACATGCCTAGGATAAACCCCACTTGGTCATGATGAACAATCTTTTTAATATACTGCTATATCTGGTTGGTTAGAATTTTGTTCAATATTTTAGCATCTGTGTTCATTAGAGATATTGGCCTGTAGTTTTCTTTTTTGGTTGTGTCACTGTCTGCTTTTAGTATCAGTGATGTTGGCTTCATAGAAACTGGAAGGGAATATTCCAGTGCCTTCAATCTTCTGGGAGACTTTTAAAAGTACAGATATTAGTTCTTCCCTGAAGGTTTTGTATAATTTCTTTTTAAAGCCATATGGTCCAGGACTTTTATTCTTTTGGAAGGTTCTTGATAACTGTTTCAATTTCATTGGCTGTAATGGGCTTGTTCATATTATCTACTTCCTCTTCATTTAATTTAGGAAGTTCTTAGACATCTAGGCAATCATCCATTTTTTCCAGGTACTCTAGCTTGGTGGCATATAGTTGTTCATAGAAGCCTCGCATGCCATGTTGAATTTCTGCAGTGTCTGTTGTGATATCTCCTCTTTCATTTATGATCCAATTTATTTGGGTCTTCTCCCTTTTTTGTTTTGTGAGTCTGGCTATAGATTTGTCGATTTTGCTCACTCTTTCAAAGAACCAACATTTCCTTTCATTGATCTTTTGTATGGTTTTATTATTTTCAACATTATTTATTTCTGCCCTAAATTTAGTGATTTCTGTCCTTCTGGTTGCTTTAGGGTTGCTTTATTCTTCTTCTTCTAGGTCTTTAAGGTGTGAAATCAGGTTGTTAATTTGTGCTTTTTCTTTTATCCTGGTGTGTGCTTGTTTGACTATGAACTTCCCTCTCAGTACTGCCTTAGCTGTGTCCCACATAATTTGATATATTATGTCTTCATTGTCATTGAACTATTGAAACATTTTGATTTCTTCTTTTATTTCCTCTTTGACCCAGTAGTTGTTAAGGAGTGTACTATTGAGTTTCCACATTTTGGGACTATTACTAATCTTTTGTTGATTGTTAAGTGTTAGTTTAATTCCACTGTGGTCAGAGAAGATGCTTGGGATGATTTCAATGCTCTTGAATTTGCTAATGCTATCTTTGTGGCCTAAGGTATGGTCTATCCTTGAGAATGATCCATGTGGACTTGAGTGGAATGTGTATTCCAGCTTCTTGTGGTGAATGATTCTGAAAATGTCCAATAGGTCTAGTTTATATATCTTCTCATTTAGCTCCCTCATTTCTTTATCGACTTTCTGCCTGGATGATCTGTGAAGTTGAGAGAGTGGGCTGTCTAAGTCCACTACTATTATTGTGTTGTTGTTGATATATTGCTATAGCTTTTTCAGTAGACATTTGATGCATTTAGATGGCTTCTCATTGGGTGCGTAGATGTTAATAATTGTTAAGTCCCTTTGATTGACTGATCCTTCAGGCATTAAATAATGTTCATCTTTATCTTTTTGAATTTTATTTCTTTTAAATTCTATCATGTCAGAAATGATTATAGTTGTTCATGCCCTTTTGTGTGGGCCATTGTCTTGTATGATAGTTTTCCATCCTTTCCCTTTGAGTCTGTGTTTGTCTTGTTTAGTTAGTGGGTTTCCTGTAGATAATATATTGTTGGGTTGTGTTTTCTGATCCATCTTCCTACTCTGTGCCTTTTAGTAGGTGAATTCAGGCCATTGATTTTTATTGATATCATGAACTGAAGATATTTTAAGGCAATTCTTGTAGCTCTTTAGATTGTTCTCACATATGTCATATTTATGGTAGTCTGACTGTTTATAGGAGACCTTTCTGAACTTCTTTCAGGGCAGACTTGGTGATAGTTGATTATTTCAGCTGTTGCTTGTCTGAGAAGGTTTTTATGCCTCCATCTAGTTTGAATGACAGTCTAGTAGCAGGATACAGTACTCTTCGTTGAAAGATTTTCCCATTGAGCACTTGATAGATAGCTTGACATTCTCTACTGTCCTGTATTGTTTGTGTGGAGAAGTCTGCTCCTAATCTTATGGGTTTTCCTCTATAGCTCTTTGTTTTTATCTTGCAGCCTTCAGAGACCTTCTTTATCCTTGTTCCTTTCCATTCTAAATTTGATGTGTCTTGGTGTCTTTAAGTCTGGGTTTCTGTTTAGGACCCTCTGGGATTCTTGAATCTTTATGTCTTTGATGTTGTCTAGATTACAGAAGTTCTTAGCTATCATGTCCTAAAGAATGCTTTCTTCCTTTCCCTCTCTTTCTTCCTCTGGTAAGCCAATAATTCATATATTATTTCTTTTGAAGTTATTCCATAGGTCTCTGTTGTTGTTTTCAGTATCTCTTAATCTCTTTTTGAGATCTCTTACTTCTTTTTTAGTTGTTTCTAATTCGACCTAGATCTTGCTAATTTTGTCTTCAGCCTCATTGATTCTATTCTCTCTCCCCTGTACTGTTTTCTGGATTTCATCTATTTTGTTACCCTGTTCTGATACTGTTTTAGCTGGTTCAGCTATTTGAGATCTTAGCTCAGCTATTTCAGCTTCCAGCTCTCTAATGACCTTGAGATAATTAGTGTCTTTCAGAGTCTCATTTGTTGTTTCTGCATTTCTGATGATAATTCTTTCAAACTCTTTACTCACTGTGTTACTATTTCCTTCACAAGCCTTTGGATGTTGACCTCATTATTTTTGCTTCATCCTTTGGGGGCTTTTAGCATGACTGTTGTCCTGGTTCATTTCTCCAATATTTCTCCTTGTTGGTTTAACCATTCTATATAGTCTATTGTGAGATTTCTCTCTCTCTCTCAGTACTTTTGAAATTACTGATCACTCTTGCCTGGATTGACTTCTTTCTAAGTAAGGTATTTAAAGAGTTCACAGTTGTGGAAATTAAACGTTGATTCAATATTATTTCAATCCCTGAGTTGGAGCACAGTGACTTTTAAAGTTTCTTTTGTTCTTTTCCTTCCCTGTAGGCTATGAAAGCTTCAGGGCTTTTAAACTATAGGTAGCCTATTAGTTTAATCACTCACTCCTTACCAAGAGATAAAGCAGGGTGGGGGAGAAATACACAGTGGTTATGCAAAGAGACTCTCACACCCCAAGGATCTAAAACTCCATGCTCAATTCAGCTTTTCTGCCAAGCCAGGCATCACTGCTGGGCCTTCTGAGTTTCTAACCAAGTCCTACTTTTAGTCTCTAGTTTCTGAGGCAATTATTCACCATGTTCTCATCATGAGGTCAATGTGAAAGGCTCCCACAGTACAGTCCCACTGCTAGGCCATGGAGTTGTATCTCTTCACTTGACTTTCCTGGTCAGTTCTCTGTTCCTAGATGTCAGCAGAGGACCTCCCCCCTGCTGCTCCAACCTCTGAGGTTAGTAGCAATGGAGAATCATAGTTGCATTTGGTGAGTCTTAGGGGAGTCCTCTCTTCCCTTCAGCAGTCTTTTTTGTTGGTAAAACAGACTGGAGGTGGTGCCTCAACTGGTAACCTGCTGAGTTGCTACCAGCTGCTCAATCTCTCCTTAAGCTCCACCCTGTCCATGAGCAACACATGTTTTCACTCACCGGTGGTTTGGTGGGTTCCTGAAGTCATTCTAGTCCTGCCTTGTTGTGGTCCCAGGTGGTCTCTATTGGTATTCCTAGTTGACCTGGGAGAGGAGAGAAACACAGCTTGCTGCTCCATAGCCTCATCTCTAGAGGTCTCAAATTTGGAAAATTTCATAAAGCAAAGTATAAAAGAATATAGTGGCATGGGGAGTGCATGAAAGCTAATATAAGCTTTATGCCTAGAAATCTGAGATCATGCACCAACATTTTAGATTGTAAAGATGAATTCTGACTACAAATGGTCAGTTTGATTTAGAATATTCTTTGTTTACTGACTTGTTTTCAAATGTCTGTGGAACACCCTACTTATTTTTTTTAATTCCAGTTTAAGTTACAAAGTGTTTTTTGAACACTTATTATGTTCTCAATAGTGTTGAGAATACATAAAAGGATAAATAGGTCTGGAAACCACACGACACTAAAAATATTGAGTGGCTAACAACATAAGCATGTATGTGTGCTATGCCATCCAGTTAATATTGTATGAGAGGCCTGTCTGTATAAATTGTTATAGCAACACAGGTATTAGAATTATCAGTTCTGTCTGGGGGCATCAAAAGAATACTGACAGTTGCATATAAAATTCTTCCTATGTTTGGCATTTGGATATTTACTAAATTTGACAGGATTATTAGAAAGAGTAACTGTCATTTCCTTGAGGAAATAAAAATAATGTCTCCTATATTTAGCAATGCTAGATATCACTGTTTATTTTCCATGTCACCCTGTGAGTTGTAACCTCGATAATAGGTGATTAACTTACATGTATGGAGGAACATGACACTATGTAGTTAAACATAAACATAGGTAATTTGATGACATTAACCAAGCTCAGTGTAAAGAATTAGAAAAAGTAACTGTAATCTTCAAAGGTGATCCATATACTTTATTAGAGTTTTACAATATAGCACTAGTTGTGCCAGTAGTACTTGAACACCAAATATGACCATGGAATGACTTTTTTCATCTTTATAATTACATTATCATCTTCATTTGTTATTTACAGATTTCTACAAGAAATGTAGCTACTAAGTTTCTTCACTACTTTATCTATATGGATATATAAAAATATACTTTCTTCTAGTTTGGAAGCTATTCTCTGCCTTAATCCAGCTTTCTAGACCTATTCTCAACTCTGACACCATCTTCCCAGATAATATATATTTAGTCTACCTGCATGTTAGCTATCAAACTCAGGAAAAAAATTACTGAAGTCATGGACTCCTTAGAACATACCTGAAATAGACTTTCCACTCTAAGATACCTAATTTTATTTGCTCTATTTCTATTTTTTGATTCCTGTTTACCATTTCATTTTATTGTTTTATTCTGCTTTATATCTTACCACCTTTTAGCCACCAGATTGCAGATGTTACTATGATTCCATTCTGATTTCCCTGGAAAGATGACCTCAGCAACGTGTCCTGGAACCTCACCACTTCAAATCCCTCCCTTAGTGGGGTACTGTAGGGAAAGATAGAAACAGGCTGGGGGTATGGATTGACCTGTCAATGTCTAAGTCTAGTAGAGAAGTAATTACAGAAGCAAGAATTCCTATCATCTGTACCGCATAAAGAATTTGGGTCCTAGGACTGGGTGGTGGCATACCTGGTTGAGTGCACATGTTACAATGTGCAAGGACCCAGGTTCAAGCCTATGGTTCCCACCTGCAGAGGGAAAGCTTTGTAAGTGATGTAGCAGGGCTGCAGGTGTCTCTCTGTCTCTGGGCCTCTGTATCATCCTCTTCCCTCTGGATTTCTGCTTGTCTATGTCCAATAAATAAATAAATATAATTTTAAATTAAAAAAATAATTTGGGTCCTTTGGCCCGGGTGGTGGCACACCTGGTTGTGGTATATCTTGTGTAAATTCCTATTTTCTTGAAGCATTTTTTTTATCCTTACCAGAGCATTGCTTAGCTCTGATTTATGGTGGTACTAGGGATTGAATCTGTGTCCTTTACTGCCTTAGGGATGAAAGCCTTTTTGCATAACCATTATGGTGTCAGCCCACACTCCCCATTTTCAGGGGAGATGCTTCGGGAGCAGTGAAGCATATCTGCAGGTGTCTTTCTCTTCCCCTCTCTGTCTCCTCTCCACTCTCATTTTCTCCCTATTCTATCAAGTATAATAGAATAGAAGGAAGGAAGGAAGGAAGGAAGGAAGGAAGGAAGGAAGGAAGGAAAGGGAAGGGAAGGAGAAAGGAAGGAATAAAGAAAGAAAGGAAGAAAGAAAGGAGGAAGAAAGGAAGACATGGTCACTGGAAGTGGTGGATTCACAATGCTTGCACTGAGCACCAGCTATAACCCTGGTGACAAAGAAAAAAAAAAAAGGAAAAATATCTGAATTGTCATTCCACTAGAAATAATGTGTGATTAACATAAACAAGGAAAAAAAGACAATTAACATTATTGGTCATTAAAGAATAGAAAATCAAAATAACTATACCTGTTACTACATATTAGGATGACTGATGTTTAATGAAAAAGTAACAATGTCAAATACTGGCAAAGATGTAGAACAGAAATGGTCATTGAATGCTGATAACAATGAAAAGGGTTAAAATTCTCCAAGAAAGCATGGCAAGTTTCTTTCTTAAGCTAAGTATAATCTTACAACTCAATGGGATATGAAACATGGAAAATATAAGGTGTGACATTTAAATATTAGTTAACTGTGCTCACAACTTGCATAATATAAGAGTTATGGAATATTTACTCTATTACCAGGCTCTTACAGACATTATTTTCATTTTTTAAAATATGTAGTTATTTTACTTACTAATTGAAAAGCTTTTAGATTTTATTTGTTGAATATTTAATTTTATTTATGTATTCATTTACTGGATAAAGGAATAGAGAAACTAAAATGGAAGGAGGGGTAGAGACAGAGGGTTCTCAGAAAGAGACACCTGTCGACCTGCTTCACCACTTTTGAAGCTTCCCCTTTCAGGTGTGGACTGGGGGCTTAAACTTGTGCACTGTAAAATATGTGCTCATTCGAGTACGCTGTTGCCTGGCCCCGACTTTTCAGTTTTCTTTAGTACTTGGTTCCTCTGCTTAGAGTAAGAAAATAAAAATAACCATAGGTATAAATGTATTCAGGTATCAATAAGCAGAACTATACCAAAGAGGTGTCTGTATTAGGAGGGCAAAGAGATACTTAGGAGAGAGCTAAGGGGCTGGGTGGTAGTGCCTCAGCAGAGCACACACATTACCATACTTGAAGAACCTGGGTTCAAGCCTCAGTTGCAGGTGTCTTTACCTCTACCTTTCTGCCTCCATACCTCTTACAATGTTTCTCCATCCCTATCAAAAAAAGATAAAATTGTCCCCAGGAGATTTGGATTTTTCATGTTCTTCATGTATGCACGAGTGATAACTCTAGTGGCTATAAAGTTGTGTGTGTGTATTTGTGTGTGTGTATATCTATGAAAGGGGGAGGGGCTTACAGATGAGGGTTATCTTGCCTGACTGAAAGATGAGCAGATAAGTAGATTGCCAAAACTGCTTGCCAGATTAAAAAATATATATATTATATAATGGCTTTAACTGAGCTTAGGCTTGCTATACAGGAGACAACATCAACTTTCTCATGGCTACATTTTTAAAAAAAGCTTCTAGCATAGGGATCGTAGGTAAAGAAAAGCATACACTCCAAGGGCAACATGAGGAGGAGAAGAGGAGCTTCAGATTAGGCTGTTTACTGAGTTCAGTGGTCAAAAGGTCATATCCTCTTGATGACCTCTACTGACAAGAACTATTAAGTCCTTGGCCACTTGCAACATTATTAATAACTCAATTTGATAGCACTACGTTAGTGCATGCTTTGCTTCAGTATCACTCTACAAAGTGACAGCCTAATCATTCTGTTTGGTGTGCTAAAAATATAATATATTGGGTGACATATAAACAAACAAAAAATCTTTATTTTCAATGTTTGTGTGGATGAAAAATCCAAAATCATGTCTTAACATTTTCATTGTGGTGGCTGTTAAGAACCTACTTTTTGTTCATAAATCGTTCTATGTTTTTATGGTGGATGACTTAAGCTAGCTCTCTTTGATCCTTTTCATAATGATGCTAAATCCAGCCATGAGGGCTCTTCTTATGATCTAGTCACTTGCCGAAGATCGTTCTGCCTAAAGTTGAAAATGTGCCATGAGCTCCTTGGCTTGCTGTTGACAAGTCATTATCTCTTTATGCAAAGATGAAAAAAATGGTTTATTTACATGTTGTACAACAGGAGAAAGGAAGGTTAATATTCTTTTTTTAAAATATTTTATTTTATTTATTTATTCCCTTTTATTGCCCTTGTTGTTTTATTGTTGTAGTTATTATTGTTGTTGTCGTTGTTGGATAGGACAGAGAGAAATGGAGGAGGGGAAGACAGAGAGGAGGAGAGAAAGATAGACACCTGCAGACCTGCTTCACCACCTGTGAAGCGACTCCCCTGCAGGTGGGGAGCCGGGGTTCGAACCGGGATCCTTATCCCGGTCCTTGTGCTTTGCGCCACCTGCGCTTAACCCGCTAGGTTAATATTCTTCTAATCATTATAACCCTCCACTCTCATGGCTGGGTTTAAGCCTGCTGGGGCTGGGAGTGGATCGGCCAGCGGGGAGGGTCGGGATTGCACATTAGTATTTTCAGATGATCTAGCTTGTGATTTTGTTTCTCCAAGGCATGGGGTAGTTCCAAGTGATGGACAGGTATGTTCAACTTCTCACTAAGAAGTTTTTACCTTCTCCCATCTCTATTGTAATATCATCACCTTAGAGGTTAGGATTTCATTATATAAATGTGGGTGGACACAGACATGAAGCGCATAGCACAGTATCATCTGCCTTAAGAAACTGCATTATAGTGGAAAAAGTCACTTTTCCTGGGTCATGAGCTCTCTGGTATAATCTGAAACCTGTGACTCTTATGTGAGTATAAAAAGCTCATTGCATGTATCAGCTTGGGACCCCTGTCGCAGGTCATTCTGACTCCATAGCTTCTTGTATGAATTGTAGAGAACTTGAGTGACATCATTACAGCCCTTTCTCCCCCTTTTCCCCAATATTAGTTCTCTTTTTCAATAATTTTACCCACTTTTTTTTACCATAGACTGAAAACAAGGAAGTGCAATTTGCTTGCTTACTTGGTTGTTTTTATTGATACCAAAGTTATTACTGAGGCTCAGTACCTGCACAGTGAATTCTCTTTTCCTGGAATTCATGTTTTCATTTTAATTTTTTTTGATAGAATTAGAAATTGAGAGAGAATTGGAGATATAGAGGGAGAGGTAAAGAGACAAAGAGACACCTGCAGCACTGCTTCACCATTTGTGAAACTTACCCTTTGCAAGTGGGGACCAGGGATTTAAACCTTGTTCCTTACTCTTGTTAATATGTGCACTCTGCCAGGTATGCCGCCACCTGGCCCCTTCAGCTTGCTAGTAATAGCACAAGGTATGGTCCAGAAAAGATGTAAGATTTTGAAGCTTCATGATCAGTGCAGTCCTGGCAAATAGAGTCCCATCACTGGTGGTTGGTTTGATTATGAAAGATAGTAATTCAAGACAGCAGAATTGTTCAAATTTTCACTGGTGGCGAACTAAAGACTCAGATCTATCACTTAACATTTCAGTCAATGACAGACCACACACAGGACACTGGTTACAATAAACTATTTTGTATATCCTAGGTGTGTGTCCATCTAGGGCTGTATAATTATATTCCATGATGATGGCTAATGATACGGTTCTCAGAATGTTTTACCATCACTAAGCAACTCATAACTTTAATAGGGAACAAATCTAATGATTTTCTAAACATGTCATTTTTGACACATTTAAAAGATACAATAATTGAAAATACCGTTATTGATGGTGACAATTAGTGTTTTGAATATGAATAACAACAGTGGGAGTTGATTAATTATCAGTTAAAAGTGTGGAAGTTAGTTGAACTTCCTGGGGACATAGAAAAAGATATGAGCACCTCTGTAGCTAGAGATCAGGAAAAATGAGTCTGAAGTCTAGAATTTAATGATATAGTAAAGGGAGTCCAGCAAGCATTATATTCTCTGTCTATAAAGGTCTGCAAAATCACTCCGATTTGCTAAAAAGGGGACCATAAGCATGAGATAAGAGTATTTGGATTTATATCCCTGGAGATTCTTAATCTCCACATATTCTAAGATCTTTTGAGAATACAGAAGTGGCTAACTTCTATTTGATAATAGAAGTCAACTCTTTTTATTTCTTTTGACTTCTGAATTTAACACAAACACAGCGACATGACATGGGTCACTTAGAATCTATATTCATCTTCTAGTCAATGGACTCCAGTCAGTTACTCCTCTGAGCAGAGATGTATGACCACTTAATTCCCATCTCCATAACTGCCAGTCTGGAGGTATTGGGATGTTTGAAACTATAACAAAGATGAATGAAATTACTGTAATGTCAGTATCACTCATACTTTGCTATATAAGTGTGATGCTACTTAAAATCTTTTATTTCATGAATTTCATTGTAAGATTTAACACCTCAGCTGATGTCTTCTCAAAGTGGGCACTGAAGTCCCTCAATTCAGAGATGATAGAGATAACTATTCCTATGTGTTTGTGTCACTTGACTGCTTTGATAATTTGATATGTTACTTGATTGCTTTGATAATTAGATGAAATGATTTATTTCCATTGAAATTTCAAATGCACACATATGCACAAAATATATGCTACTTCAAAATTAGATATGGAAGTCCAGTAAAATTTCTTTCTTTATAGTAACTTAGATTTTAGAAACTTAATGTCAAATTCAAATTTGAACTTTGATAATTTTATTTAGAGACCTTCAGAGATATGCTGGAATAAACATATTGAGATTCAATCTGATAGTCTTTTATTTGGAGGATGTATTTGAGCTATAAAATTTGTTCTTGGAATGTTAAAGAGATGATAATTTCAGGGGGCAGGTGGTGGCACACCCAGTCAAGCGTACATAGAATTATGTGCAGGGACCCACTCAAGGATCCTGGTCTGAGCCCCGCTCCCCATCTGCATAGGGGACACTTCATGACCAGTGAAGTTGGTCTGTATGTGTCTATATTTCTCTCTCCTTCTTTGCGTCTCCCTCCCTTTTCAATTTCTCTCTGTCAAATAAAATAGTAAAAAGAATGAAAGGAAAAAATGGCTGCCAGGAGAGATGGATTTGTGCATTGGATCGACCTTCTCGTGGTACATCCCGTGAGTACCCATTCGTTGGGGAAACTGACGATCCTTCCTAGCCGACTGAATCCACATGGATCCCAGTCACTTTCAAAGCCAGCAACAAGCAGCTCCTGACAGCTTTCAACCTGATGCTGTTGACTGGCTACGGAAGAAGGGCAAACGCTAGAAGAAGTGCTGGCACTGAGCCTCTCAGAATCTTAACTAAGCAACCATCTTGAAATGTGTTCAAACTTGATCTAGGGACATTGAATCCTCAGCAGAGTCAAAAGAAACAAGAAGACATTGTGTTTCCATACCTGGGGGAAATGCCTGAACCTGCAGTTTACCTACTTATGAGAAAATTGCTGCTCTATGCCTCATGTTCTTTATCTGAGCATGGGATAACAAAAGGACCTCCCTGTGAATTATTGTGAGCACACATGAAGAAACAGCACTAAGATACTGTACTAAATTTGTAGTGGAAGGGGCCAGGCGGTGGCATACATGGTTAAACATACACATTGCAGTGCTCAAGGTTGCAAGGGGAAAAAAAAAGAAAAGAAAGAGAGAAACGATAATTTCATTAAACAACTATCAGAAAAGATGATGTGCTTAATTGGACAAGAAAATGTGGTTAGTGTAATTTTCCAGAAAAAAGTGTTCCTCATAAGGCCTGTTTCTCACAGCATACTATTGCAGTTAACAAAGGTTAATAAAAGTGAGAGCAACTGAGATTTGATGAGAACATCTGCAGTCTATTAATAAAAGTATTTGTTTATACTGAATTACCAGTTTCTTGACTTTATTATTTTAAGGCTCCCCAAAGCACTGTAATCCATTAACTTCGGCCTTGAAAATATACTCATTTCAGTGAACTTTTTATTTTAAAGACATTTTATAATAGAACTTGATCTGTATCATTAAGTGATATCTTTTCTTAATAATTTAACAAACAATGAATTCTGGGTGTGAGATGAGCCAATTTAAGTCATTTTTAAAAATGTATAAGTTTCCCTAAGTTGCCATCAATTTTAAATAAGTACAGGATATAATATCCTGAAGCTTAGTTTTTCTATTCTATAATATAGTTAACCTCTTCACAATCACAGTTTTTTATCACATACCCCAACTGAACTGGCATTTTAGTCTTCTATCATCTTTTCTATGTTGATTTAAAAAGAAAGAGAGAGTAGGAGATATTGCTGAAGAATTTTATTTTCTAGTGATTTTGAAAAGCTCCGAAGCAAATTCAATTATGGATTTTAGTTCTTTCATTATAATACTGGAGAATGAGAAACAGCATGACAATAAATATACATCTTTAGTTTAATCAGTGCAATGTCCATAGAAGATTTCAGCTTAAATAGATCTCATATTAATTCTGACATTGGAAACATTAATATCCTACAGAAACTAAAACAAATACATTCTAAGGGGAATGGCAATTAATAAGCCTAGCCCAGTAATCAAACTCTGAGCCTAGAAGAAACAAAAGTTTAACTGGGGCAATACAAATGTTAAAGTTACCTACTTTTGTGGTGCTGCCTAAATCCCAGGAGCTATAATTGCTGATCTATTATATCTCAAATGCCTAGTTGTCTAATTGCATTATCCCACTCACTAACTTTATAGTAGCGTGAGAGAATGCTGAATATTAGAATAACTAAACCTAAGGTGACTTTTTAGGTTCCGTTTCTAGCCTGGAGCCAGAAAGGAAAAGAGACTTTCACATGGTCTATCCTAGAAGTGAAGTTTAGCATAATTTTGGGATTTAAAACTTCAAAAGTATCATTCTGTTATCTTTCCTTATATCAGCTTCTTCAGTGTTCATAAAAAGCAAGCACAGTGTTTTTTTCTAAAATTAGAAAGCTTATGTGATTCACTTCTGAACTCATAGGAAATGACAATTCAGCAGAAAGACCCTGCCTAGATAAAGGTCCCTAATGTGCAGTCTACAAAGGCATAGTTTTCCTTCATTTGCATGCTACACACACCATGTGAACTGGGTCATCACCTGGAACCTAAAGCTGATGTGCCTCTTATTTAACTTAAAATGGACCAAGGCCTGTATCTTGAAAAGCAGCTAAGATTGGAATAATTCATTTACAGATATAGGAAATGTAGTTTGATTAATTTGGTATAGATACACAGTTCACTGTGTTATTCTCTGATAGAAATTAAAGTAAAATTAAAACAGTGGTAGGGAAAACATAATTATTTCTTCCACTCCACTGTAGTACAGAGTAAAGATACATGAGTGTGGAATTGGCAGGAATCATTGGCAGAGACATGCTTCAGCTGCATTGGCGTAACAAAAGATGCTTGACAGAGGAACCTCAGTGAAATGGTGTTTCTTAAGAAGTACATAGTGAAACTGAAGTGGATGAATATAGGAGAATAAAGGAGAAATAGCAGTAGTATCTACCAGAAGTATTTGTGTCTTTTCAAGAACTGTCATGTTAACTAAGCTTATGGTTAAACTACTAGTAATGTAAGTTTAAAAGCGTAAGTAACAGATGTCTGGGAATATTGGTGGTATTAGCTAGGGAGTATGGGGAGATAGGACAATCTGAAATGCAGAGTGGGAAAAAAATGAACTAGATTGAATGGTTCTGCTTAAGGATGTAGTAAACCCAATGTATACCACTAAAATGATCTATTTTATGTTCTTCAGACTAATTAAATTTTTCTTGATTGACCAAGGAAAGGGTATTGTTTGTCATTTATAAAAGCATGATGGTTACATGAACACAACAACATACCAGAATTCCAATGTTTAGTTTTAAACATTTAAGAATGTTAAGAGTTAACTTTCATTGAACATTCTTTTTCCTTTTACTTTTTAATTTATTTTTGCCTCAAGGTTTATCTCTGGGGCTTGGTGTCTGCACAACAAATCCACTGCTCCTGGAGGCTATTTTATTCCCTTTTGTTGCTCTTGTTTATCTTTGTTGTTGTTATTATTATTATTGGCATTGTTGTTGGATAGGACAAAGAGAAATTGAGAAAGGAGGGGAAGACAGAGAGGGAAAGAGAAAGACACCTGCAGACCTACTTCACCGCTTATGAAATGACTCCCCTGTAGGTGGGTAGCTGGGGGCTTGAACGGGGATCCTTAAGGCGGTCCTTGCGCTGGTCCTTGCGCTTTGCTCCATGTGCACTTAACCCACTGCACTACCATTGGCCCCCCCCCATTGAACATTTTTGTCATTAGGAAGAACTACCTATGTATTTTAAACCAAAATGGCCAATGATCATAAAATGTCTATATTTCATATTTGAAAAAACATATATTAAGGAAATTGAATGTTAAAATGCTAACTTGGTAATAAGTATATTTATTATAATTGTCTCAAATGTCCACTTTGCTTTCATAATGGAAATCTGACTTTAACTCAGTTTGTATATGGCTCTTACTTTTCATTAACTCTGTTTCATTTGGAATAAACTTAGTCATGCAAGCTATCAATTATCAGAAAAGAGCTCTATGTGAATTATTCTTTAGGGTAAGTATGAAAATATTCCATTCCTGAAACAGTAATTTTGCTACCTAACCCAGGGTCTCCTGTCAGCTATCCACCTACACAGGCATTTGTTTGATCTGGTTATAGTCATTTTCATTTATTGATTTTTAGGTCTTGTAAAATTTTGTTTCTACCACATACATTATCTCATGAAGATTTTTGATGGTCTTGTATACCAACCTTATAGTCAGTTTTATTATTATTTATTATTCCTTCTATGGGGATCAGAGTGATGTTAACCACATAGAATCTGTTTAGGAGTGTTCCTCACCCCCTTTTTTTTCCTATTTTTTGGGAGAGTTTGAGGAGGATGGGTGTTAGTTCTTCTTTTTATGTTTTTCTCTTTTAATTTTTTTATTTATAAAAAAGGAAACATTGAAAAAACCATAGGACAAGAGGGGTACAACTTCACACAATTCCCACCACCAGAACTCTGCATTCCATCCACTCTCCCTGTAGCTTTCCCACTGTTTAACCCTCTAGGAGTATGGGCCCAAGGTCAGAAAGTGGAAGGTCTGGCTTCTGTAATTGCTTTTTATGTTTTATAAAATTCACTAGTATATCCATCTATGCCTGGGCTTTAGTCCTTGGGGAGACTTTGATTACTGTTTCAATTATAAAATATTATTTGTATTTATTTATTTGATAGAGACAGCCAGAAATAAAGAGGGAAGGGGGAGACAGGGAGAAAGAGAGACACCTGCAGCATTGCTTCACCATTTGCAAAATTTTCTTGTGGCATGTTTCAATTTCTTTACTGGTGATTTGGTCTGTTCAGTTTATCTACTTCCTTTTGTGTCAATGTTGGCAGTTGGAATGACTCTTAGATTGTGTCAATTTCTTCTAAGTTGTCAAATTTATTTCCATATGTATGCCCAGTATAATGTTGCATGATCTTTTGTATCTCTGCCTTGTATGTTGTAATGTCTTCTCTTATTTTTGAGTGATTTTGCCAGAGCTTTCTCTTTTTTTCTCTTAGTGAGTGTAGCTAGTGGTTTATCTATTTTATTTATCCTTTCAAAGAACTGGCTATTGGTTTCATTGATTTTCCTAATAATCATTTTGTTCTCTATTTCATTGATTTCTCCTTTCCCATTTTATTGTTCTTATCTTTTCTTTTTTTTCTTTTCCTTTTCTTTCCTTTCCTTTTCTTACTGTGTGCTTAGTTCTAGTCTACTGCTGTTCACCTTGCTTAGAATGTGTATCCCTTTGCTTTCTCTATTTTTGTGGGATTCATTTCACTAATTCTTATAAGGTGGAGTTGATGATGGCAGATTCATTTAGCTTTTGGATATCTGAGAAGATATTTATTTCCTCCTCGTATCTTTTTTTTTTTTTTTTTTTTTTAAATATTTATTTTATTTATTTATTCCCTTTTGTTGCCCTTGTTGTTTTTTTGTTGTAGTTATTATTGTTGTTGTTGTTGTTGGATAGGACAGAGAGAAATGGAGAGAGGAGGGGAAGACAGAGAGGAGGAGAGAAAGACAGACACCTGCAGACCTGCTTCACCGCCTGTGAAGCGACTCCCCTGCAGGTGGGGAGCCGGGGTTCGAACCGGGATCCTTATGCCGGTCCTTGTGCTTTGCGCCACCTGCGCTTAACCCGCTGCGCTACAGCCCGACTCCCTCCTCCTCGTATCTTAAGGATAATTTTGTGGGACACGAGATCTCAGGCTGGAATTCCTCCTCTCTTACTACTTTTGAATATCTGATTCTACTCTCTTTACTTCTAGTGTTTGTGAAGGGAATTAAGATAAAAGCCTGATAACTACACCTTTGTGTATGTAACTTTTTTCCTTTCCCTAGAAGCCTGCAATTTTTTCTTGTTATTGAGTTTTGATAGTTTTACAATGATAGGCCTTGGTGTTGACTGTTTGCATTAATGTACTTAGGTGTATGCCTGCCTTATAGCTCCACAGTCTTCCAACACTTGTTAATATTCCTTTTAATATAAGCCATTCTCATGGGTGGAAGTGACATCTTATTTTGATTTATATTTTCATAATACGTGATGATGAACTTTTATTCCATGTGTATGTTGACCATCATAAAGTCTACATTTACAAAAGTCTATTAAGGCCTTCTGTTCATTTTTGAAATTGGGTTGTTTTGTTGTTGTTTTCATGATTTCTCCACATATTTTGGATAGTAACCCTTTTTTTGATGTTTGGTATACAATATCTCCTATTTGACCAGCTGTCGTTTTAGGATGGGATTCCATATTTGATGGCCTTAAAAAGTCAAGGTCTTAGACTTCTCTGAACAGGCAACACCATCAATATGTCCTGGAGCACTTCCCCACTAGTGAAAGAGAGAGACAGGCTGGGAGTAGGGATCCACCTGTCAACGCCCATGTTCAGTGGGGAAGCAATTGCAGAAGCCAGACCTTCAACTTTATGCATCCCACAATGACCTGGGGTCCATACTCCTAGAGGGTTAAAGAATAGGAAAGCTATCAAAAGAGGGGTTGGGATATGGAACTTTAGTGGTTTTTTTGCACCCCTCTTATTCTATGGTTTAGTCAATATTTCCTTTTTATAAATAAAAAAAAATTTAAAAAGTCAAGGTCGTTAGACACTACTTTTTCTTTTATATTTTAAATCATTAAACAAACAAAGGGTTTGTAATGCCTGAGGCAAAGGAGGTTGAGATGAGTCTGTGAGCTAAAGAAAAGATTCATATTAACCTTTAAAGGTAATAAGGGTCAGACCATGAAAAGACATTTTGAGAGAGTAGACTTTATTTTAAAGTCAGTGAGAAACTAAAACATATTTTAATGAACCTAACAAAATTATATTGATATTTTTGAAGGTCTGTTTTGTCTGAAAAAAGGAGAAATGATTTGCAGGAAGTTGGGAAATTAAGGAAGACAGAGATCCAGGTGAGAGATGAATGTGATGCACTTAGATGATGGAATCAGATTTGAGATAATGTGATACAATTGAAATTTAGTTGGGAAATTGAATTTGAAGATATCATAGATTGAATATCTTATGGAGCTGACTGAGAAGCAAGTAAGCATTCAAGAGGGTGATTAGGGAGTGCTGTGGAAAATAAATAAAACTTGTGGGATAAGGGTAAAAGTACAGTAGCATAGAATGTAGTGTTAGGCTGAAATCCAGCATCAAGAAATAATTTAGGAGTAATGGAGTGAAGCATTCAGAGAGTCCTGGCCTGAATGAAAGTGCCTGACATTTTCATTTCCATATGGAATAGTCTCTAGATGCAGGCTGCTACAGGAAAGTGACATTGGTGTAATCTCTTTATCTGGGAGCAGACTCTGAAGAGAACTGATATTGATGATTGTCAGCTAGAGACTCTTCTAGAAGCTATATTCTCTGTTCTGAAATACAAATTGGGCATTGTATTATAATAATAGCCAGAGTAAAAGTTTTTTGCCATTGAAGGTGATAATAAAGATGTATCAAGGGTTAATGCTACGGGATTCAGTGGTATAGTGAGTGAACTTTCTAAACGTAATAAACTAATAATCATCAAGAACAATCAGGTACATGAAAAGATGAATAATTTTAATTTTGGACAGAATTGAAATTGAAGTAGATAAAAGGTGTTCAAGTGAAAATGCATGGGTATGAAGTTTAGTAGAGAGATCTGGAAATTATACAAATATAACTGTTACTATAGAACTAATACAACTACTCAGGAAGAATATTTAAGGTTGTTTAAAAATATAAGCCTAGCACAATTTCATTTTGGCACTGTTTACATTTTTTTTGCCAAAGTTATCTCTGGAACTCAGTGCCTGTACAACTCTACTCCTCAACTGTACTATTCCTGGTAGACATTTTATTGTCTCTTAGATGGAGACATGAGGGTGAGAGATGAGTAAAAAGACAGGAAAAAAGGAGAAGAGACATCACCACCATTCATGAAACTTCCTCCTCATAGACATTCCTGTATGGTTTGAACCTGGGTCCTCACATAGGGCAACTTGTGCTTTCTACCAGGGGATTCACTTTTTTGATTGGATATTGTTTACTTTAAATCTGAGGAGCAAAAGCTTAGTTTTATCCACATATTTTATTCATAATAAATTAGAGGAGAAAAAGGAACACCATTTTTCAGAAGATATATAAGAGAAACTGTTAAAACTATAAAAATTATGCTATATTTTTCTGTCATTCCTTCTTCAGTTTCATTGCTCCTATGTTGTTGAGCGTGGGCCACAGAGAAGAGAGAGAGAGGTGGTCCGGAGTGAAGAGGAAACACAAATCTTTATTTGCTCTGGCACCTCAGAGTTGGGGGCTAGAGAGGCAGGTTGGGCCACGTGGAGGTAGCGAAAATGGCCGCCTCATGCAGTAACCTTTCCTGCGTCTGAACACTGGAGTGAAGCGCTGGCAAGAGAGTGAGGTGCGGAAAATGAAGGGTTTTTATAGGAGTAGCTTTCACGAAAATGGGAAGGGGGAGGAGTAACCAAAGCACTCCAGGACAGGATAATAACTCTCCTGAGAATGGGAGGGGGAGGAGTAACCAAAGCACTCCAAATATCACGGGGATATAGACAATGTCCTGAGGGCATAACATGGCGGAACAGGCACTCCCAGAATGTCCCAACTCTCATGGGAACTAGTAGCCTGAGGGGAAAACATGGCAGATGTGAATGCATCTGCACAATTTCCCAGCATCTCCCCTTTTCCTTTTATCTAATGCCCAGGGGAACAGTGTGTAAAGTATGTGAACTACTCAGGGTCAGTCTATGAAAAACCAGCAATGTGAAGGGAAGAAAGCTGCTGTAAAATTGTCTAAAGTGTCCAAAGGGTATACCTGCAATTCTGATAAAGGTCTCAGTCCAAAGTAGGCGACTAGGGGGAAAATGGCAGGGGATGAAATGCTGCATGAGGAAGGTCATCTGGAATTCTGCATGAGGAAGGTCATCTCTGGAATTCTGCTTTTCTGTAGAAAGTGAGATGGAACCGCCAAAACATGACAGGTCAAAGCAAAAGCAGGAAAGGCAGACAGGCAGTAAAAAGGTTCTGTCCTTGGAGTCTGTGAATCAGGTTCTTCAGATCGCGTCAGGTGACATCTAGGGTTTTGGGGGGTGTGCCACTGTAGTCGTGCCATCTAGTGGGTGATGTCAGGGTGTGCAGGGGTCCAGATGTTTTTTTTCTGGGATTCCTGTGGATGATACACAAACAATCTGCTTCTTGTGGTTAGCAGGGCATCTGATTTGAATGCTTTATAGAAAAAGAGGTTTGGTGCCTTGACCAACTGAGTATTGGAGGATGTATCTTTCCTATTCATTTATGATTATATTTTATATTATTTGTCATGGTAGTCAGCCGTTGTCTGGAAGGTCCTAGGTGATTCATGGGGAAAAAAGAACTTATCTTTTAATAAGGTGCAGGGAAGCGGGAACTATCTTATCCCTTTTTTTTTTGTATCATGCCTTTTGTTGCCCTAGTTGTTTCATTGTTGTAATTATATTTTTTTTATTGCTGATATTGTGGTTGTTGGATAGAGCAGAGAGAAATGGAGAGAGGAGGGGAAGATGGGGGAGAGAAAGACACCTGTAGACCTGCTTGCTTCACCACCCGTGAAGTGATTCCCCTGCAGGTGAGGAGCTGGGGGCTCAAACTGGGATCCTCAAGCCAGTTCTTGCACTTAGCGCCACCTGCGCTAAACCTGCTGTGCCACCGCCTGATTCCCAGGAACTATCTTTTAACATAAACTCTATGGCCATGCCAATAGCAACCGTGAGGGCACATATGGCTCCCCACATGTCCCTCTGTCTTATATCATGTTTTGATGTTTGGCGTACTTTGTTTTGTGGCAGGGTGGACTGTGCCTGTCTTAGATTGGGGATCAGCCTTCCGTCTTACCCGTCATTGGAACACCTGGTCATTTTTGCCCAGTAGTACCAGGTGCCCTGTCTTAGGTTGACTGGATAGCACTAGTTTCCTCTTACCCGTCATTGGCTAGCCAGCCCTCTACATGGTGGACGTTCTGATGGAGGGGGGCAAATCCTCCACAGTAACTCAATATTCTGCCATGTCCAGCCTATGATAGTGAGTTTGTATAGGTTGCATCTTTATGGCATCAATCTGTTCCCGCAAAAGGCCATGAGCTTGTTAAGAATTATAGGACCATGGTCTGGGAGGTGTCACAGTGGATAAGGCGTTAGACTCTCAAGTGTGAGGTTCCAAGTTCGATCCCTGGCTGCATGTCTACCAGAAAGATATCTGGTTCTTTCTCCTCCTCTATTTCTAATTAATAAATTAATTAGAATGTTTAAAACATTATAGGACCTATTGTTAGCAGAAGAAATAAAACAAACTAGGGTCCTACAACTAAGGGTAGACAGGTAAGGAAGGGGGAATGTATCTATTGTATGAAGAGGTAGAATCATATCTCAAGTCTAAGGGAAGCAGTCAGTGGATGTGATGTCTAGGGGAACAGCCATTTGTCTTTGGGGGTAGTAAAGGATGTCTGTGGCATGGGTGATGTTATAAAGGGAAACATCTTTAAATTGTTGGCTGACAAAGGCATGGCTATGGTGGCAAGACAAGATACCTAGTTAAGTTTACAAGAATATGTGAATGTTGTTAATTCACATAGGTTGGATATGGAGGAAGTTCTTACAGTTTACTACCTTACCATATGAACAGAAGATTCCTCATATGAAGGCTCGATAGCTGTACTCACTTACTTGTGAAAAAAAAAAAATAAAACTTGTAACAAGTTAGAGGTTTACTATAATTGACTTTGGACTATAAGCAGACTCAGGTTACTTAGAGAGTTAACGCATGTTAGTGACAATGGTTTTAACATTTAGAGTACTCTGAGCAGATGGGACAAACAAAAATTTTTGGTCATTCAACACACTCACTCACAAAACACAACTGGCCAGTCATAACATGAGACATTCAGAGAAGGTGTAGGAGAGAGGGCTCTGTGAGCCAACTTTTGTAGGTTCTGCCATGTTATATTATGGATCCTGGAATGTATCCTGCATCTAGTCCTCTTGTATTTCTTGTTCTTCATGGATAACAGTGCCATCATGAGGGTATTGTTGGACATGGCGGGCAGGAACCCAGACAGGTTTAGAGTAATTATGAGGGAAAATGCATACAAAACCTCTTCCCATGGTCAATAGAGGGTCAGGCCCTTTCCAAATTTTATCGAGTGGGTCTCTCCATTTGACGTTAATAGATGGGAGAGTATATGGTGTTTGCCAGTGAAGAATAATAGGAGGTAAGTCCGAGTCATTGTAAATATTAAAGATATTTAACATAGTTAAGGCTTTTGCTAGCTGGATATTGGGGGGGGGGACATTCCTCCTTTATCTTTATTTAATTGAGCCTTAAGGGTTTGATGGGCCCTCTTGATAATGCCTTGTCCCTGTGGAATATAGGGAATGCCTGTGGTATGAGTAATGTTCCAGAGGGAACAAAAATCTTTAAATTGTTTTCTGGTAAACGCTGGTCCACGGTCAGTTTTCAATCGAAGAGGTAAGCCCATCACAGCAAAACAGGAGAGCATATGTCTTATAAGCTTTTTAGAGCTTTCTTCTGTCTGAGCTGTAACCCACATAAATTTAGAAAAGGTATCAATTGAGACAAACACATATTTTTGTTTGACAAAGTTTGGTATGTGTATGACATCGATTTGCCAAAGAGCATTAGCTTTTAAGCCTCGGCGGTTAACCCCAAGAGTCTGAATAGCAGGTGTTTTTATGAGACTTGCACATCTTCTTCTTCTAGCGTTTGCCCTTCTTCCATAGCCAGTCAACAGGTCAGGTTGAAAGCTGTCAGGAGCTGCTTGTTGCTGGCTTTGAAAGTGACTGGGATCCATGTGGATTCAGTCGGCTAGGAAGGATCGTCAGTTTCCCCAATGAATGGGTACTCATGGGATGCACCATTAGAAGGTCGATCCAATGCATGAGACTTGCACAAGAAGAGCATGTAGCAAGGATATGTTTCAACTGTGGTAAAGGAACATCAAGAAGTTGAGCTTGAAGGCCTTTAAGATTAACATGGGTTAGGGAATGAAAGTCAGCAGGATCAGAGACAGAGACTAGGAAAGTTCCTGTGGAGGCAAGGTGGTCAGCTGCAGCATTCCCTTCGGACAGGGCACCAGGAAGAGGGCTATGGGAACAAAGGTGCTGAATATATAGTGGTTGGGTTCGAGAAGAGAGCATAGAGTCGATTTGAATCAAAAGAGGGGAAAGTGGGTTGTCATCAATTTTCACGTAAGAACGAGCAAGCCATGGAAGTAAGTTAACAGTATACACACTGTCAGAAAAAAGGTTGGAGGATTCTGGTACAGCTTTTAATGCAAGGAAAACAGCATAAAGTTCTTTGTACTGAGGGGAATTCTCAGGAAGCTCAGTAAAGAGAGGTTTAGGAGATTGTTTGTCTGGGTAATATATAAGTGCAGCAGCTCCCTTTTTTCCACCATCAGTGAAGACTGTAGGAGCAGAAGGAATGGTATCTTGAGAGAAAAGTTTAGGCGCTAGTAGAGCCAAAAGAGGTAAAGAAGCTATCAATTTATTGGAAGGAAAATGGTTATCTATGTGTCCTGGAAACCCCATGAAGCTTATGGCAAAGCAGGAATGATGGCGTATGAGCCACTCTGTATCTGTGAGAGAAAAGGGCAGAATAATTAAATCCGGTTCTTTCCCTAAGACCTGCACAGACCTATTTCTTCCTTGGCGAACCATGAATGCTAACACGTCTATCTCAGTGAGGAGTCTTGGAGTTCCTCCTACTGGCGTGTGAAGCCACTCAATAATCCCATGGTCTTGCCACAATGCCCCTACTACTGTGGGGGTGGAGTTGAAGATTAGAAGGTTTACCAGAGAGGAGGGAGAGAATCAAACACGGTGCATGTCCTGGAGGGACTGGTTAACCCTTTCCAGTGCCAAGGAGGCCTCGGGAGTTAACTTACGTTTTGAGGAGGGCTGTTTGTTTTCTTTAACAGGTCAAACAGTGGTTGGAGGCAGCTTGTAGGCAGATAGAGATACTGCCTAAGCCAATTTAAATTTCCTAGAAAACTTTGTAAAGAAGCAAGAGTAAGGTTAGAAGGAAAGGTGACATTAGGTTTTAAGGGACAAATTTGCATTAAAGAAATCTCTGAACCTAAGAAAGATATTGGAGGAATTAGCTGTATCTTCTCAGGGGCTACATTAAGGCCACTTTTCTTTAATGCAGGAATGAGAAAATCATGTAAGGCATAGAGATCTGTATCTGATTTTCCCCATATTAAAATATCATCTGTATAATGAAAATCATTAAGGCCCTTATGAATATATGGGACAAGGGCAGATTTAACAGCCTCCTGACAAATTATAGGACTATTGGCCATACCCTGGGGCAGCAAAAGCCATTCAAATCTGTCAGCAGGGCTGGCGTTATTAATAGTAGGAACAGAGAAGGCAAAATGTTTACAATCTTGCGGATGCAAGGGAATAGAGAAAAAACAATCTTGTAAATCAATAGCTATGATTGGAATTCCCGTGGGAATTGCAGAAGCAAGAGGCAAACCCCTTTGGGGGGAGCCCCAGACCTGCATGGTTTTATTAACTGCACAGAGATCTTGGAGGAAGTGCCATTTTCCCGAGCGCTTTTTAATCACAAAGACAGGAGTATTCCATGGGCTTTGAGAATGGCGAATGTGTCCCAAGGACAACTGCTCTCGGACGAGCTCTTTTAAAATTTCTAGTTTATCCCTAGGTAAAGGCCACTGTTCCACCCAGAAAGGCTCATTAGAAAGCCAGCTTAAGTGGGGTGTTTGGCTATGAACAGTGGCAATTAGTTTTGGGGGTGCTAATTAGACCTGGTCTCGTGGGAACGAGTGTTACGCTCTGCAGAGGCATCTGTGTATATCATAACATCAAGACATTCCAGAAGATCCCTTCCCAGTAGGTTGGTGATAATATCAGCTACCAAAGGGCAGAAGTGTCTGGTAGAACCTTCCGGGTGTTCCCACACAAGTGAATCTCATGTGTGAAATGATTGGGTCACCCCTCCTACTCCATGTTTACTGGGTCCAGGGATGAGTTCCCAATCTTGGGGAACCTCTTCTTGCCTTAAAATCATCTTTGCTGCCCCTGTGTCAATCAAAAATTTAAAAGGAATATTGCCAATCTTTACTGTCATAGAAGGGTGACCCTGTTGTAAAACAGGAGTGGTCCACAAAATCGCAGGCCCCGAATTTGTACCATTCAGGGGCGAACCATCTTTATGAAATTGGGACCAACAATCTCTCTTCCAGTTAAACCCCTTACAACATCTTGGACAAAAAGTACGTGGCCTCTGGCTCCCTGACTGGAGGCAGGGTTTCCCTGACTGGAGGTGTGTTCGTAGCTTATCAGGACATTGGTTATGCCAATGTCCTTGGTGACTGCACTGAAAGAAGGCCCTGTTTTGATTATGTGGGGTAACTGCATAGACCTGTGCCATAGCGGGTGCCCCATAATTGCCTGATGTAAGTTCCTGTGGTCTCTGGCTCCCTGACTGAAAGTGGGGTTGCTCTGGCTGGAGGCATGGTTTCCCTGACTGGAGGCGTGGTCGCAACTTATCAGGACATTGGTTATGCCAATGTCCTTGGCGACCACACTGAAAGCAGGCCCCATTTTGCTTACGTGGGGCAATTGCCTGATGTAAGTTCCTGTGTCACTAGAATCCAATTATCTGGGTTTAGGTGTTTAAGATTAAGGCATACCTGATGGAATTGTGGTGTCATGCCTTCCCAGACAATAGAGCCCAGGAGTAGTGTGCGGATGTCAGGATTATAAACCTTTCTCTCTAAGCTTCTCTTCACCCTTGAGATGAAGTTCGCCAATGATTCATCAGAGCCTTGGTGAAAAAAGTTAATGGGAGCTGACGAATCTACATCAGGTGGGGTCACCCTTTCCCATGCTTGTGTTGCACAGATGCGTACCTGTTCAAAATAACCGGTTGGAAACCTGGCTTCTGCCTGCTGAGCTCCAGATTCATAAGCTCCTTCTCCAAACAAAGCATCAGAATCCCATTCTACCTGTTTGTTACTATTTTGTTACTATTTTCCTGCGACTGTCTAGAGCACTCATCTTGGAAGCATGCCTTCCACTGTAGGTAGAGCAGGTCTGGGAGTGTATCACGAGCCAGTTCCTTCCAATCCTGGGGCCTGTTAAGATGGTGGTAAAAACTCCTTAAAATGGACTTGATCCATTAAGTGTGCATGTCGTCCTCCCTGACCGCTTGCCTGAGTGCTCCAAGCTCTATTAAGGAGTATGGCTGCCACAGCTGAGGGTTTTGTTTAGAAGGGGCCACGTTTACCAGGAAGGTGTGGATTTGGTTGGATGACACTGGGGAGAGATCTACAGAAGTGGAAACTGCCGTGGAAACTGCTATTGTGGCAGGGGTAACTGAACACGTATCTATGGGGATGGAACTCTTGGAGCGGACTGAAAATGGTTTAAGGTCCTTAAATGCTGAAAAAATATCCTTTAACTCTCGTATCTCAGCCACAAGGTCTCTTAATGATGAGGTGTCAGCAGGGGGAGGAGTCAAAGAAGTAGAAGCTGCAGCAAGAGAAATCGAACCCATGTCTGTGGGGACAGCTGGGAGAGGGGTCAAAGGAGCGGCTGAACACGTGTCTGCAGGGGAAGTGGGAAGCAGAAGCCGCTGCAGAAGAAAGCAGACACTTGTCTCCAGGGGCAGTGGGGGGAGGGGTCGTGGAAGCAGAAGCTGCCACAGGAGAAACTGAACACGTGTCTCCAGAGGCAGCGGTTTTGGGGCTGACTGCAGATTGCTTAGGGTGTTTAAGTCTTAAGCAAATATCCTTTAACTCCCATATCTCAGCCTCAAAGTCACTTAACCTTTTGGCAGGAAGCCTTGTACATATCCTGAAAATAGTAAATATAGCCATGAGAACCCATGGTGTAGCGAAAATTAAAGCATCTCTGAGATCGAAAGCCTGTCCCAGGAGAGAAGGATAGAATGTCTGGGATACCTCCTCATAAAATGGAAAAAATACCATGGTGGAGGGAAACGCAGGGCCACAGAGGCAGGCGGATGCCACTTACCTGTGTCTGGGTGGCTTTTCTGGACCTCAGGCTGGGCGTGAGTGCGGGACACGTTGAGCACCAGATGCTGTTGAGCACGGGCCGTGGAGAAGAGAGAGAGAGGTAGTCCGGAGTGAAGAGGAAACACAAATCTTTATTTGCGCTGGCACCTCAGAGTTGGGGGCTAGAGAGGCAGGTTGGGCCACGTGGAGGTAGCGAAAATGGCCGACTCACACAGTAACCTTTCCTGCGTCTGAACACTGGAGTGAAGCGCTGGCAAGAGAGCGAGGTACGGAAAACGAAGGGTTTTTATAGGAGTAGCTTTCACGAAAATGGGAAGGGGGAGGAGTAACCAAAGCACTCCAGGACAGGATAATAACTCTCCTGAGAATGGGAGGGGGAGGAGTAACCAAAGCACTCCAAATATCACGGGGATATAGACAATGTCCTGAGGGCATAACATGGCGGAACAGGCACTCCCAGAATGTCCCAACTCTCATGGGAACTAGTAGCCTGAGGGGAAAACACGGCAGATGTGAATGCATCTGCACAATTTCCCAGCACTCCTAATTTCTCTCTATATTTGATTTCATTTTTTTACATATCTCCATATACCTTTTGAAATTGAACTTTCTGAATTGGATATTATATTTACTTCTGATTAGTATAGTATTTCCACTAAGTTTATTAAGTCTTATTGAAATGATCTGTCAAACAAATAATGATAAGGTTAGGTCTTTTTATTATAAAAATTTGAAATCATAATTGTAATATATATGTATACATATGTGTTATATGCAAGAAGGATAATTAAAATGAGGACCACTATTTTCGAATTTTCATTTATTCTTGTCCTTGGGCAGTGCTTCATATTTTAAAATAGAATTTCTATGGAAATCTCTTAATATATTTCAAAATATTTGATAAATTAATTTGTAATTACATTTATAGAAGTCCCCTACAGTGATACTTCACTTAGGTCTTAGTAACTTTAAAATGGTGTTAGAACTTTTCTTAAATTTTGAGATATTCATATTAAGACTGAACTAGTTTTTTGATTGAATTGAACAAATTGCCATTGCATGCTAATAATACGCACCAAAGTCAATAATTTATTCTTAACTTGAACCATATATCACAAATGGGCAGGTTTTATTAAAGAGGTAATATCCAAGTAGAAGATAAGATCAGAAGAAAAGACTATATTATTCAAGATAAAAGTATCATATGCTATAAGTCCAAGAAGCTTTAAAAAAACTGTCAAAATACCTGTTGTAATTTAAATTAAAGTACTTCCCTGATATGCATAATGGACTTGGCTGTGGCGCAGCTGGGAGTGGGTTTAGACAAAGCTTTATTATGGCGGTACATAATAGAATGGGATGTATATTTCAGGTATGGCAAATTAAGCCAGTTTGATAAGCCCATGAATTAGTTACCAAAATCTCAGCCCCATGATGTAAACATTTATCAGCAGAGCTACAGGTTACTCATATGGCTGTAGAGGAGTTTTAGACTTTACTAGCTAGCTGAGTCACACCACACGTGTTCAGTTCCCAGGAGAGGCAGCTGTGGTGGGCACTTCAAGCACTCTCAGCAGAGCAGAGATTCCTCTGAGCAGGAGAAGAAGCAGAGGCCAAAAGGGGTGGACATCTGGCTGACTGTGCTTAAGTCTGTTCGATCCACACACAATCCCTGTGCATTTGTGTAACTCTGTTATCAGACTGACATCAGCTGTGTGTTGTGTCCAACTTCATTGGCCCATATACTGCATCATAACAAATACCTATTCAAAAACATATAGATCTTGCATGATGGGGAAAACTAGGAAATATAGCTAAAGATAAATGTTTTGAGCTAGGAACTATTATAGTGCCTCATAAAGTAATTCAGTATTCAGGGTAGGCAAGATAACTCATCTTTATAGTGTTCTGTGTTCACTTGTCATAAAATGTCAGCTTGCAGCAAATGCTGGAGAGATTGTGGGGTCAAAGGAACCCTCCTGCACTGCTGTTGGAAATGTCAGTTGGTCCAACCTCTGTGGAGATCAGTCTGGAGAACTCTCAGAAGGCTAGAAATGGACTTACCCTATAATCCTGCAATTGCTCTCCTGGGGATATATCCTGAGGAACCCAATACACCCATCCAAAAAGATCTGTGTACACATATGTTCTTAGCAAAATTTGTAGTAGCTAAAACCTTGAAGCAAGCCAGGTGTCCAACAACAGATGAATGGTTGAGCAAGTTATGATATATATACACAGTGGAATACTACTCAGCTCTTAAAAACCATGACTTCACCGTTTTGAGCCGATCTTGGATGGAGCTTGAAAAAATCATGTTAAGTGAAATAAGTCAGAAACAGAAGGATGAATATGAGATGATATCACTCTTAGGCAGAAGTTGAAAAACAAGATCAGAAGAGGAAACAAAAGTAGAAGCTTAACTGGAATTGGCTTATTGCACCAAAGTAAAAGACTCTGAGATGGGTGTGTGGGGGGAGAATACAGGTCCAAGAAGGATGACAGAGGACCTAGTGGGGGCTGTATTGTTACATGGAAAACTGGGAAATGTTATGCATGTACAAACTATTGTATTTACTGTCAAATGTAAAACATTAATTTCCCAATAAAGAAATTTAAAAAAAAGCTTGCAGTGGCAAAGGTATGACATCAACAACAAAATAAAAGATTCAAAGATCAATAGATTCCTCCTTGATATGGATTTTATGTTTATAATTCTGTATCTTTTGAATAAATACTTTTACCATATGTACTGCTTATCATGGCCCAGTTTCTAGTCTGGCTTCCACCATACTGGAGAAGATCTGTGCTGTTGTGTTTCCTCTCTCCCTCTCTCTCTCTCTCTCTCTCTCTCTCTCTCTCATTCATATACATATTAAAATTTTTTTACTAAGAGTGAGGAAGCCCTGTGAATGAATATATAAAAAAATTAAAAAATCTAAAATCGCAAGGGCTATAAAAACTAGAAAATGATCTTAGTCACATTATGTCTGAGGTCATAATTCCTTAATCAAGAAAGTCAGGAGGGGCCATGGCCATAGCACAATGGGTTAAGCGCACATGGCATAAAGCACAAGGACCAGCTAAGGAATCCAGTTCAAGCCCGTCTCCCCACCTACAGGTTTCTTCACAAATGGTGAAGTAAATCTGCAGGTGTCTATCTTTCTTTCGCCCTCTCTGTCTTCCCCACCTCTCTTGATTAATGTCTGTCCTATCCAATAACAATGACAACAATAGTAACAACGATAAACAACAAGGGCAACAAAAGGGAAAAAAAATAGCCTCCAGGAGCAGTGGATTCGTAGTGCATGCACCAAGTCCCAACAATAACCTTGGAGGCAAAAAAGAAAAAAAAAAAAAAGAAAGTCAGGAAGGAGATACCCAAAAGCATCTAGACAAATGATATGGCACTTTTACAAGGGATTCAAACTACAGGGAAAATTTGTAGAGGCCTGCTAGTATTGAAATAGAATTGCAAACAGGAAAAAAACAATTCTAAATTAAGGTCAATTATTTAAAATTTTGAACAGGGGGGAGTCAGGCAGTAGCGCAGCGGGTTAAGCACAGGTGGCGCAAAGCACAAGGACCAGCATAAGGATCCCGGTTCAAACCCTGGCTCCCCACCTGCAGGGGAGTCGCTTCACAGGCGGTGAAGCAGGTCTGCAGGTGTCTATCTTTCTCTCCTCCTCTCTGTCTTCCCCTCCTCTCTCCATTTCTCTCTGTCCTATCCAACAATGACAACAACAATAATAACTACAGCAATAAAACAACAAGGGTAACAAAAGGGAATAAATAAAATAAATATTTAAAAAAAATTTAAAAATTTGAACAGGGATGTAATTAAAAAAAATAAAGACTTCCTACTACTGGTGTTACTTAAACTGTTGAGGAAAATTTGCTTCCAAATTAAACCTTTTTTTTTTCCCCTTTTGTTACCCATGAGGCTTATCTCTGGGGCATGGTGCCTGCATGATTTTGCCATTCATTCTTGGTGACCCTTTCAATATTTTTCTCTTGATAAAGTGTGAGACAGATAGAGTGGGGAAAACGAGAGAGAGAGAGAGAGAGATGTGCCACACTATTCCACAGCTCATGAAGCTTCCCTCCTGCAGGTGATTGGGGCCTTGTACCCGGGTTAGGGTATGCTTACTTATTGTAAGTCTTGGGCTTTGTTAGGTAATTTTAAGGAAGAAGAGTTTTGGGTTTAATTGGATTTTGTTAGCAAATAGATTAGTTTGTGGGTACTAAATAAATAACTCTTACCTTCAAAGTGGGAAAATGTGCAGCCAAAGCAGCAGTCATTCACATTACCAGGAAAGGGCAATGTTTGCTTGGTTTGGGTACTAGGACAGTCCTTGAATTTATTTTGATGTGATTACGTTTATTCTCATTTTCAGAACTTTTGCATGTTACCACATGCAGTAGGAGGGACTTTTCAGGTGTGATTACATTAAAATTTTGAGAAGTGTTATGTAACTATCTAGTTGGGTCTTAAGTGTGTACAAGAGCCCTTAGACAAAGAGTTAACGATAAATGAGGAGGTACTGAACACCGGACATGCCCAAATAATATTGAAGCCACTAGAAGCCAGAAGAGAGGACAGACTGTTCTTTAATTAAACTCTCCAGAATGTACCAACACTGCTTTCACTTTTTTATTTTTAATGTCTGACACATATTAACTTCTATTTAGTGAATAACAAGCATTTTAACATATATTAGACATTTACTTTTGATTTATGGTTACAGGTGTCCTCTTAAATACAGCGAGGCTGTGAAGCATATGTACAAGGGGAAAGGAAAGAAAAGAAAAGAAAAGAAAAGAAAAGGAAAGGGGTTACAGGTGTCCATTGAGACAACATTTATAATTGTTTTAAGATTAACAGAGTTGATATTTTCTTTTGATGTATCAATTTATTTTTGTTTTTTACTGATCAGCTACTGCTTTCTTAAAAGGCAGATTAAGTTCATCCTTTTGATAACAGCATTAATTTTAATAAAACATCTATCTAACCTTAAACGGTTAGAAAGTATTTGTTTCTTCAAGAAAAAACAAGATAATATTATGAGTCTAACTAATATGTTTTCATAAGTTTAACAAAAATTAGAGTCTAATGGAAATCTTGTAGAAATGAAAAAATAAAGCTTGCAGCACATTGAGGTGATGTTACCTAGTCACTAGTCATCTTGGAAATAGCTGAAAAAAAGAAAGAAAAGTAGCAAAGAGCAGTAATTGTAACATAGTGGAAGTTAAGAAACTGAGACATTCTTCTTTTTAAAAAATTTTTTGAGCTATGCAGCTATCAAGAACAATGAACCCACCTTCTCTGACCCATCTTGGGCAGAGCTAGAAGGAATGATGTTAAGTGAGCTCAGAAAGATAAATATGAGTATGGGATGATCCCACTCATCAACAGAAGTTGAGTAAGAAGATCTGAAAGGGAAACTAAAAGCAGGACCTGACCAAACTATAAGTAGGACAACAAAGTAAAAACCCTGTGGTGAGGGGTAGACATGCAGCTTCCTGGGCCAGTGGGGGTGGGAGTGAGTGGGAGGGATGGGTCAGAGTCTTTTGGTGGTGGGAATGGTGTTTATGTACACTCCTAGTAAAATGTAGTCATATAAATCACTAGTTAATTAATATGAGAGGGGGAAAATCAATTGTATGTCTCGAAGTTTTTCAAAACACAAACTGAATTTTTTCAATATATAGGCTGTGTAATTGATATGCAGACTCTCTCAAAACCCTAGACCAAGTAGATCAGAAGCAACCAATAGCACAGCTATATACAAGATACTGGGTACTATACAGCAAACCCTAACAAAAGGACTTTTCAAAGTTAACCCAATTACCAAATAATGTGATGATAACATTAACTGTAGATTGTCTCTTTGAACCCTAAGACAGCAGGAACCTCACATCTCCACTATAGAGCCTCTACTTCCCCCAGTCCTGGAACCCTTGGATAGGGCCCACTTTCCGTATGCCTCTCCCAATCCATATCAAATAATATTGCATCTGCTGATCACAACTTAACCAACACAACGATTGCCACCTCAACATGCTTCACTTCAGACTGTGACCAGAGACTTGACGTGTGGAATGACAACTCTTCAGCTTCATTACTTGAGTGAGACCTTTCCTTTCATAGTATACTCTAATTCCATCTCAGGTGGTTCACTTTCTAACTAAGCCCCCAAACCTAGATATACACCAGTTTCTGTGAGAGAGAGCATATGTTCACACATATCCATAAACTACTGCAAAATATATACCTGAAAGCAAAAGTACACTAGAGTTTGCAGTGAGTACCCCCCTAACACTTCCTCTCCACTATTCCAAGCTTTGGGTCCATGATTGCTCAACAATTTGTTTGGCTTCCTATGTTAACTCTCTTTTTAGTCACCAGGTTCCAGATGTCATCAGGATGCTGGCCAGGCTTTCCTAGACTAAAGACCCCACCAATGTGTCCTGGAGCTCCACTTCCCCATAGACCCACCCTACTAGGGAAAGAGAGAGGCAGACTGGGAGTATGGACCGACCAGTCAATGCCCATGTTCAGCGGGGAAGCAATTACAGAAGCCAGACCTTCTGCCTTCTGTAACCTTCAACGACCCTGGGTCCATGCTCCCAGAGGGATAGAGAATGGGAAAGCTATCAGGGGAGGGGGTGGGATATGGAGATTGGGTGGTGGGAATTGTGTGAAGTTGTACCCCTCCTACCCTATGGTTTCGTTAATTAATCCTTTCTTAAATAAAAATGAAAAAAAAATTTGAGGGGTTAATGACTTACAAAGCAGGGCTTTGTTCCTGAAGATATGTAGTGGTTCAGTTTCATTTGTTTGAACATTTCAATCCAGTTATCTCAACTCTTCTTTTGATGAAACTCTCCTTTCTACATGTAATTCTTGGGGCCTACTTGTAAAAACTTAGTTGCCCATAGGTGTGGGGGGCTTTAATACATACATCCATATCTGTTATCTAGTATACGTGACTAATCTCACCTTCAAGGTCTTTTTCTTTTTTTTTTAAAGTTTTTTTTTTTAATATTTATTTTATTTATTTATTCCCTTTTTGTTGCCCTTGTTGCTTTATTGTTGTAGTTATTATTGTTGTTGTCGTTGTTGGATAGGACAGAGAGAAATGGAGAGAGGGAGGGGAAGACAGAGAGGAGGAGAGAAAGACAGACACCTGCAGACCTGCTTCACCGCCTGTGAAGCGACTCCCCTGCAGGTGGGGAGTAGGGGTTCGAACCGGGTTGCTATGTATTATACTTTGTTGATTCATGTGCTTCAAGTATCTTTTCAAATAATTGGCTTCTAGCTTAAACTTTCCCTAATCCCACTGAGAAAAAATATATATCCTTGTTCATTTTCACTGAATATATATGTATATGTACATATACATATATATATTCACTAATGAGAATTACATTAACTATTCATTGCTTTTATTTCTAAATTAACCCCCCCAGCCTGGCTATAATGTAAGCTCCATAATAAAAAGATCCTGATCTTGATCATAACTATGTTCCTTGGTTCCAGGAACGTCATACTTTGCAAATATATAAGAAGTATATGTTGCATAAATGGTACTTGACCAAAACATTTGCCCAAGTATATGTATCTTTAAACTTAACCCTTATTCTTTAGACTTCTTGTGGGTCTAATGATCAGTGAATCTTCTTCCATCCACTTATATACAAAATGAATGTGTTCTACTTGGGAAAAGGCAAAGTGTTGACCTCCATTAGAGGGTATGTTTCAGTGTTAGTCTATTACGTATTCAGACCAATAAGAACGCGTTTGGCAAAGGACAGCCCCTCAACATTAAGTTGGAGGACTCGAAGAGCAGGACCAACAGCTTGAAAGCTGTCAGGAGCTGCTTGTTGCTGGCTTTGAAAGTGACTGTGATCCATGTGGATTCAGTCGGCTAGGAAGGATCCTCAGTTTCCCCAATGAATGGGTACTCACGAGAAGCACCACAGGAAGGTCGATCCAATGCATCCCGGCGACTAATCCCTAGCACTGCAAAAACAGTATCATCTGTTTTCCATCTACACCATGCCTCGGCCTCGCGTGAGCTTAATGTGTAGCTTGGCGATACGAGAATCCGGCATGAAGCCCAGCCAGTCTATCTTGGCCTTACTCTTGATCGCACTCTGTCATTTCACAAACATCTCATAAAAACTGCAGCAAAGGTGGGCGTGAGGAATAACATCATTGCAAGACTAGCCAGCTCCTCGTGGGGCGCAAGCGCTTCCACACTACGATCATCATCTCTGGCATTATGCTATTCCACTGCAGAATACTGTGCCCCAGTATGGTTCCGTAGCCCCCATGTCCACTTGGTCGATTCCAAATTATATATTACTCCATGAGGATAATTTCTGGAACCATCCGTTCCACCCCGGTTCCATGGCTGCCAGTTCTTAGCAACATCGCCCCGCCAGATATTCGTCGGGATGTGGCATCATCTAAGTTCATTTCCCACGTCTACGCTCGAACGGACCTGCCAATATACGCGGATATCTTCGCCCATGCTGTCCAACGCTTGACGTCTCGTCATCCAATCTGGTCCCCTATGCCTACACTGAACTTCTCTGTTCCAGTCTCTTGGAAACAGAGTTGGCAGTCAGCTGAGGTAAAGAACAAACACCTCATCACAGACCCCTGCAAGCGTCAACCCGGCTTATGATTGGGCCCTCCTCAATCACTATCGAACAGGCCATGGCCGGTACGCCGCTGTGTTCCATCGCTGGGGAGCCAGAGACGACCCAAACTGCCCCTGCGGCTACAGACAGACTATGACCCACATAGTCAACGACTGCCACCTCTCCAGATTCAAAGGAGGTCTCGAAACTTTACATCAGGCTCAACCTGACGCTGTTGACTGGCTACGGAAGAAGGGCAAACGCTAGAAGAACATATTCAGAATTATCTTTCATCTGTAAATCAGTTTCCCAGGGGAATAATAAATCACTAAAATAGTTTAAAAGGAAATTGGTTCATTATTTCTAAGACAAAGCTATTTTCTTATTTAAAAAATTGTATGTAGAGTAGGTCAGTAAACTCTTCTTTGACTATAGAGTATGGGATAAAAACTGGGTTAAGGGAGATGAAACAAAGGAAATAAGAATGGCTTCTGCATTTACAAGAATCTTGAAATCTTTCAGTGGTGAAAGTGTGAGACATATAAATGTATAGATTTAGTTGAGTGATAATTTATAAAATCAATAAGGTAAAATATATTATTATAAAGTACTATTTACCAGTCAAGTCTCAGTAAAGACTACTCAGTAGAGTAGTCAAGTAGCCTAATGAGGACAAAGTTAATATAGGTATCAGTGACTTGGGGTATTTTATTATGTTTATAAAATTGTCTTATAACAGGTGAGCATAATCTCAGACTTTCCTAGAGGATATCCTACACATAATTTTGTATATGTGTATTTTCCAGTTTTCACACATTACTTTCAAATGGTTATCTTACACATATAGTGTCTATAACAGTGATTTCACTCATAGACAGAACTTATGAAACAAAAACAGAGATGGGAAACACAAAGTAAATATTTAGACTTGGTTTGATGTATTGCACTAAAGCAAAGAACTCTGAGGAAGGAGAGTAGGGAGGTATATGTGTCTGGGGGGAGGGGGCTTTGGACTCCTGTTATATAATGGTGGAAAGTGACATGAATTGGGAATGACGGTGTTTTGCAGACACCTATCATGGTGAAATAAAAAATTCTGTCCATATGTCAACAACCATACCATAAACCGTTAACCCCTAATATTGTTTTCAAAATGCTCCATTTATGTATCATACATGTTTGCATATATGTACAAATATCACTTCATTGACCATTTGGATATTCCAAAAAATATAGAAGTGTCTTGTTGCAGGTACCAGGGGTTCGCACAGCCTGCAGAGCATACAATGCCTAGTGCAAGGACAACTGCCATGAAGAATTGGCACTAGGAAGTTCTCAGGGGTTTTCTCTTTTTTTAAAACTATTTTTTGATATTTATTTATTTTCCCTTTTGTTGCCCTTGTTGTTTAACATTGTTGTGGTTATTGATGTCCTTGTTGTTGGATAGGACAGAGAGAAATGGAGAGAGGAGGGGAAGACAGAGGGGGAGAGGAAGGCAGAAGCCTGCAGACCTGCTTCACCGCTTGTGAAGAGACTGCCCTGCAGGTGGGGAGCCGGGGGCTTGAACCGGGATCCTTCTGCCAGTCCTTGAGCTTTACGCCATGTGCACTTAATCCGCTGCACCGCCCGACTCCCAGGGGTTTTCTTAAGAACTGAAACACTCTCCTGAACCTGGAAACATGCTTTCCCCCAACATTTGGTAGCACGTCAAGAGTTATCTAAGAGTTGGAACCTGCTCCCTCTGCAACATTATGATTCCACCCTGTGATATATATTAAAGAAAGTAATAGGAAAAAAGGTAAATAAAAGTCAGTTTTAAGCCAATCAATACTAAATGCCCATCATTTTATTCCGTCCATCTGCCCAGCTGTCCCTACATCAGTTTATTCACCAATCACTCAAACAGCCATCTTTGGGGGAGATTACCATATTATTAGTAGAAATCACAAGGAGATAACTTATCACAATGTAAAGATAATAAAATATGGCCATTAAGATCATACTTAAGATTAATGCATGCTAGGTTGGTCAAATGAGCAAGCATAGTTATTCATTTCCTCTTTTCATGGTTGTTCTAAGTTTTTGGCTAATTTAGAATTCCGTAAAAGTTGATTCTTTTTTAATTTTGCCAGTTCATTAGTTATTTTTTGTGGAAGTACAGAGCCTTGGATTTCTCTACTCCACTATTTTTGAGTACCACTACCCCCCCCTTTAAGTAGCATATAGTAAATGATAAATAGAACTGGCAACAGAGCTCACTTGAATAGCATGCTGCTACACTATGTGTTCTGTCATTTCTTTCCTTCCTTTCTTTACTTGTCTATGTCTCTCTGTCAGAAAAAGTAAGCCTGGAACAGTGATTTCCTGATGAAGATAGGTAGATAAGTAAATATAGCAAATAAAGCTTAAGATCAGTTTTGTTGTTGTTGTTGTTATTCTGTCTTTCTTTTTCTTTTTAAATTTTTTTTATTTATAAAAAAGAAACATTGACAAAACCATAGGATAGGAGGGGTACAGTTTCGCACAATTCCCACCAGCAGACCTCTGTATACCAACCCTTCCCCTGATAGCTTTCCTACTCTTTAACCCTCTGGGAGTATGGACCTAAGATCATTGTGGAGTATAGAAGGTTGAAGGTCTGGCTTCTGTAATTGCTTCCCTGCTGAACATGGGCATTGACGGGTCGATGCATACTCCCAGTCTGTCTCCCTCTTTCCTTAGTGAGGAAGGACTCTGGGGAAGTGGAGCTCCAAGGCACACTGGTGGGGTTGTCTGTCCAGGGAAGTCTGGTCACATCCTGCTAGCATCTGGAACCTGGTAGCTGAAAAGAGAGTTAATATACAAACCCAAACAAATTGTTGGACAATCATGGACCTAAAAGCTAGAATAGTGCAGGTGAGATGTTGGGGGGTCCTTCATTTTGTAGATAGCTAGTAGGCGTATTTTAGTTATATTTCAAAGGGCCTGTAGCTATACTAGTGCTTTTCTTTTCTTTTTTCTTACTTTTTTTTTTTTTTGCCTGAGCCTGAAATCTGATATGCAGGTGAATCCTAATTATTGTCTGGGGAGATGATGTCATGGCTGGGAAAAGGACCAGAAAGCCGGATCACTGAAGAGAGTAGCTACATAATATGGGAAAGGGCTATAAATATTAAACCCCATCAATTTGATGTAATCTGGGGCCCATAATTAGCTTAGGAGTGTGTGTGACCTCTATAACCCTCTAGATCTGAGCTCACATTCTGTGGTCATGAGCAGGAACATTCCATGCTGCCCCAGTATCAACCTATCTTCCTCAGGTATAGCATAGATTATGTTGTGCATCCTCCCTTTGGAGGATGGAACATTCTCTACTTTTGTTGATCCAGGTTGAGGGCAAGGTCCTATGGGGGCCCACAAAGGGGTCTATTTTGTTGTTCCTGGTAGAGATAACTGGAAACAATGGAGAGAGGGATTTATTTGAGGTGCAGCCCATCAAGTCTGTTTGAGAGATTCTGGACTCCCTGATTAGAGCCCCAGATGGTGGAATGGCCAGATAGTGACTATAGAGTCATCATTTAAGTATGCCAGTGTCTTGCCCTAATTCAGCTTTTGCAGTCCTTGCTTTGATAAGGTTAGCTTTGGAGTGAGTGAGAGAACTGTAATAGGAAGTAGATGAGGAGGGTATCTAAGTCTAAGTGGACATTATTTCATTATGAACTTGATACTAACCCACTAAAGACTATTGTGTATTTTTGCTGTCAGGTATAATTTTTGCCCTAATTTATAGATACATGTGAATATAAGCTCTATCTTATGGGACCTGGCCTTTATCTAGGATTTGGGACTTTGTTAGGAAGTCAACCTCCCAAAATGGAATTAGAGACTACCATGAAAGGAAAGGTCTCACCCGAGTGATGAGGGTGAAGGGTTGGCAATTCATGCCTGATGTCTCTGTACACAGTCTGAGGTGAAGTATGCTGAGATGGTACTTGTTGCATTGATTAGGTTGGAATCAGCGGATGCAATATCATTTGGCCTGACTTGAGAGAAGCATGCAGGAAAGTGAGCCCCACCCCAGATGTTCCAGGATTGGGAGAAACATGGGCTCTATAGAGGAAGGGGGAGATACCTGTTGTCTTAGGGTTTAAGAAGACAATAGATAATTATTGTAGTAATCACATTGTTTGGCAATTGGGTTACACTTTGAAGAATCCCTTTGTTAGGATTTGCTGTGTCATACAAACCCTCACCATATTTCATGTCCTTTGACATTGTTTGCATATAGGTATGCCACCAGTTGCTTTTGTTCTCCCTGGACTAAGCTTTTAGAGAGTCAACATATCAAAGACAGCCTATGTATTAAAAGACTCAGTCTGTGCTTAAATATTTTGAGACATTCAATCAGTTTTTCCCCTCTCATATTACTTAAATAGTGATTTATATGACTACAAATTAATAGTAGTGTACATAAAAACCATTCCCACCACCAAAAGACTGTGTACCATCCCCTCCCCATGATCCCCCCACCCCCCGCCTCATTAAGCTGAACATTCACCCTCACCCTCCACCTAGGTTTTTTTCTTTGGTACCCTACTCCAAATTCAGTCAACTCCTGCTTTAAATTTCCCTTTCTGTTCTTTCTCAATTTCTGTATATGAGTGGGATCAAGACATGTTTCTCTTTCTGACTTAGCTCACTTAACATAATTTCTTCTAACTCCATCCAAGATGGCTCAGAGAAGGTGGGCTCATTGTTCTTAATAGATGCATATTATTCCATTGTGTATATATACCACAGCTTTCTTAGCCACTCATCTTTTGTTGGGCACCTGGGTTGCTTCCAGGTTTTAGATATTACAAATTGTGCTGCTATGAACATTGGTGAGCACAGATCTTTTTGGTTGGGTTTTATGGAGTCCTGGGGTACATCCCCAGGAGAGGAATTACTGGGTCATATGGAAGGTCTATGTCTAGCCTTGGGAGAGTTATCCAGACTGCTCTCCACAGAGGCTGGACCAATTTACATTCCCACCTACAATACAGAAGGGTTCCTCTGTCCCCACAGTCTATCCAGCAATTGTTGCTGTTGTCCTTTTTGATGTATGCCATTCTCAACATGAGTGAGGCGGTATCTCAATGTTATCTTAATTTGCATTTCTCTGACAATCAGAGACCTGGAACAATTTTTCATATGTTTGTTAGCCTCTTGGATCTCCTCTGTAGTGAATGTTTTGTTCATATTCTCTGCCCATTTTTGAATGGGGCCATTTTTTTTTTTTTTGATGCTTAGTTTGGTGAGCTTTTTGTATATTTTGTTGATTAGTCTCTTGTCTGATGTATGGCATGTAAGGATCTTCTCCCATTCTATGAGGGGTCTCTTTGTTTGTGTGATAGTTTCTTTGTCTGTGGAGAAGCTTTTCAATTTGATGTAGTCCCATTGGTTTATTTCTGCTTTAGTCTTCCTTGCAGTTGGGTTTGTTTCATCAAAGATGTCTTTGAGGTTTAGGTGGGAAAGTGTTCCACCAATGTTTTCACTAAGTATTTGATAGTTTATGGTCTAACATCCAGGTCCTTGATTCATTTGTAGTTGATTTTATGAGTGTTTTAGTCATTTTCTGTTTTTTGTTAAATGTTAGCTTTACTCCACTGTGGTCTGAGAAGGTACTTGGGATGTTTTCAGTGTTCTTGAATTTGTTGATGCTGTCTCTGTTGCCTAACATGTGGTCTATTCTTGAGTATGTGATGTGTGGATTTGAAAAGAATGTGTATTCGAGTTTTTTGGGGTGAAGAACTCTGAAAATGTCCAGGAGGTCTAGTCTGTCCATCTCTTCACTTAATTCTTTTGGTTCTTTGATGATTCTCTGCTTTGTTGATCTAAGTGTAAGAGTGGGGTATTAAAGCCTCCCACTATTATTGCGTTAGTATTGATATATTTTTGTAGTGTTTTTGGTAAGTGTTTGATGTATTTAGATGGTCCCTCATTGGGTGGATAGATGTAAATAATTGTTAAATCTTCTTGACTGAGTGATCCTCTAATCATTATGTAATGACCCTCTAATCATTATGTAATGACCTTGCCTATCTTTTATTACTTTATTTAATTTAAAGTCTATTGTGTCAGAGATGAGAATGGCTGTTCCTGCCCTTTTTTGTTGTCCATTAGCCTGTATGATAGTTTTTCATCCTTTCATTTTAAGTCTGTGTTTGTCTTGTTGGGTCATGTAGGATTCTTGCAAGCAGCATATGGGTTGTTTTGTGTTTTCTGATCCATCCTCCTACTCTGTGACTTTTAATGGGTGAGTTTAAGCCACTGACATTTGTTGATAATATGGAATTAATGTATTTTAATGTATTCAACTTTTTTTTTGCTCTGATATTGCTAAGTTTTATGGTGATGTTCTTGTTTATAAGAGGTCTTCTAGTACCTCTTTTAGGGAAGTTTTGGTGATGGTTGCCTCCTTTAACTGTTGTTTGTCTGAGAAGGTTTTGATACCTCCATCTAGTTTGAATGAAAGTATAGCAGGATATATTATCCTTGGTTGAAACCCTTTTTCCTTCAGAGCTCAATAGATATCTTGCCATTCTCTTCAGGCTTTTAGAGTTTGAGTGGAGAAGTCTGTTGATAATCTTATGGGTTTCCCCTGTATGTGACTTTTTGTATTTCTCTTGCAGCCTGCAGGATCCTTTCTTTGTCCTTACTACTTTTCATTGTAACTATGATGTGTCTTGGTGTCTTCAGGTCTGGGTTGATTCTGTTTGGGACTCTCTGGGTCTCTTGAATCTTGATGTCCTTTCTATTGCTCAGGTCTTGGAAGTTTTCTTCTATTATTTCCTCTAGAATGTTTACTTCCCCTTCTCTTTCTTCCTCTGGTAGGCCAATGATATGAATGTTACTTCTTTTGAGATCATTCCATATGTCTCTGTTGTTGTTTTCAGTGTTTCAATCTCTTTTTGAGCTCTTTCTTGGTTTTCTCTAGCTCATCCTCTGTCTGGCTAACTCTGTTTTCTGCTTCTGTTAGTCTGCTTTCCATTCCCTCAGCTTCTTTCTTCAGTTCAGTTATAGTATTAGCTTGTTCTGCTAATTGACCTTTCAATTCAGCTATTTCAGCTTTTATTTCTCTGATTACCTTGAGGTCACTAGTATTTTTCTTGGGGTTCTCATCTGTTGTTTCCCTAATTCTGACAGCCCTTTCCTCCATAGTTGTCTTCATTTCTGTGATTACTAAGTTTACTATTGCTTGCATACTTTTCTTATCTGTGGTTACTTCTGACTGATTTGGAGTTTCTTCTGGGATCCTATCTTTATTCATTGTGGTTGTGGTTTTATTTGCTCTTGATTGAACCCTTTTTTTCTTATTGACCTTTTTTAATTTTTCTCTTCTGTTTTTCTTCTGCTGTTGTGTTTTGAGTATAAGCCATGCTATGCTAAACACCTTTATGACAACTGCAGTCACCAAACTCAAAAATTACAACAGTAGTAAATGAAGCAAGGATTGATGTAGTTCAACCAATACCAGTTAGCTAAACAACACCTCTGGTTCAAGAAAAAAATAGCAACCAAGTCTAAATGAATGAGAAAGATAAAGGAGAAAAGGGAAAGCAATAATAGACAATTATGCAAATCTACTGTCCACTATAAATTCTAGGGATAGCAAGAGGATAAAGGGAAGTAGAGAAGAGAGATCCACACAGAGGGCTCACTGTGAGTCAGATTTCTTCCCCCAAATAATTCATGAGCAAGTATCAGTGAATTCAGAAAGCAGAGGCAGGAGGAGGGAAGAAAAGAAGATAAGAACAACAACAACAAAAAGGAACAGTGAAAGCTGATTTATTATTTTTTTTTGAATTAGCTAGGAGGAGGAAAAAAGGGGAGAGTTAGATGGAAGAGATAGAATGAGACTAGTTCCTCTCACAATGGACAGGACAGCCAATCACCTAGCAATGGAAAAAACAATTACAGTAAATTTTGGTCAACCTGAAGAAGGAGGAAGACACACACACACACACACACACACACACACACATATGATAGTAATAATAAAGTAAAATAGAGTAAAATCCCTAATAGTCATTCTGCAGTTTGGAGGGCTCAGGATTAGCTCAGGCAGCCTGAGCAAAGACCGCCAATTGTAAAAAAAGAAAAACCTCCAGGTAATCTTTCCCAGGCAGGGGTGAAACTCTGACTGGTCAGATATTTTGTTACTCAAATAGAGCTCCTTCCACTTAGAAAAAAAGAGAGAGAGAAGGAAATCAAATAGGAAAAGAATTGGAATGACACCCCTGTTGAGCCTTGAATCTTGGTAAAGAAAAAAGCTCAGTGAGGAGCCTGCTAGTAGCAGCTCTCCAGCCCATGGGTCTGGTTTTGGAGTGGGGGGAGGGGTGTGCTTCAGGAAAAAAGCAGATTTCCTTCCTTTTTCCTCTGTTTTCTAACCCAAGATTGAGGTATAGTCATCTTCTTGCTGTCACACTTAGGACCCCTTATTCCTGCTGACAGTGAATATCCTTCCCTATCCAGCCACTGTTACCAGAGCTCACACCAGCAGCTGCCCCCAAGTCAACATCTTGGCTCGCCCTGTCTTTATTTTTCACTTAAAAGAAATACACAAGCATACAAATGGTTCTTTATTGAGTTAACACGGGGATCCACATATTACAATTTGTTCCTTTTAATTTTTTTTTTTAAGAAGAAAGAACCGTCAACTCCATTTTTCTCTAAATTCATTCAGATGAACACAATGAGGAAATTTCTGTTTTTACTCTGACTATACACAGCAAGTTCACCTAGGCAAGGTTGAATTCTGTTTGTCTGCCTTCCTAAATTCTGGAACTTGGTGAGCGTGAGCCATTACTTCACTTCAGACACTTAGATTATCTCCTTCAGGTGATTTATTGAAACACCTTTCTACAAAGAAACTTTATATCACAACTGTGATATAAATTTAATGTGTTTGGTTAATACTAAAAGTTGATTTGTCTTGGATGACTCTGTTCCTGTCTGCATGTGTGTATGAATGTTTGTGCATGCATAGCTTTCCCTCCATTACTACTAGCATTGTCCGTGGATGAGAATGTGTTTCCTCCACAAATGTCTCACCTGAAAAGCACTGAGAAATACAATGAAGCATATTTAGTAGTGACCATAGCTAATAGATCATTTGCATATAGATAACCCCCCCTTTTTTAAGTAGAGTGCTACTATAGTGCAGAGGGATTGAACCTGAGACTTCAGAGCCTTAGGCATGAGAGTCTGTTTGTATAACCATTATATTATCTATGTTTGACACCCCTGTCTTCTAATACCATTTTCAGTATGGCTGTTCTCCATCATCACGGCACATTTCCATCACTATGGTATTTGGGGGTCTTCATAACTAAAGTCTATTACTACTGATCTGTTTGCATTGGACTACCTGGGAGCAGAGCAGATGAGTCATTTCCAAACAGACATCTTTTAGTTCCTAATTATGTTCCATGTTGTATTGTGGTCTTACACTTGTATTGCAGGTTAAGAATTAAGCAAGATGTAGAGATTAATAGTATATGTTTAGCCATACATTTCTAGTGATACATATTAATGGACCAGATAATAGGATCAAGTTATACTTCACTTTCAATTATTTCAGACTCTTATCTGGGGTCAGTAGAATATTGATGTTTTAATGAAAGAGACAGAAACTGTGTACCCTTATGTAATTGCTTTCTCACTCACACCCGGTTATCTGAGATATGTTTGTATATATAGGTTTGATGTTAACAGAAACAAGGAAAATTTAGAAAGAGAAAAATAGAAAGAATTTTTAAAGCTATAGGTAAATAATCACTGTTTTAAACAGTTGGGAAATACATCCTTTAAATTTTTAAAAACTATGTGATGTGTAGAGACAATTTTTGTAGTTCCTAAAAGTTTTCTTGCATGTATATAATCTCCTGTATGCTAATACTATGTACACTAGCATCTTTTTATTTAAATAATAAAATTATTGAAGAATCTGAACCAATGTTAAAAAATATTAAGCTAAAAATGATCAGTCTTGTTTTCCATTAACCCCAGATCCATACATGTATCTAAATGAGATATGATGACTGTGACTAGTAAGAATTAAGAAAACTAGAGAAGTCTAGGCATATTTATTTTCACTTTATTTTATAAGGAGAAGGGCAATTCTTGGTGAAATTCCTTATCTCTCTGAGTTTCTGCTGTAAGAATGGAGTTTCTAGTAAACACATCCTGGCAGATATATAGTGCAGATTTGTCATTACATAATAATATCTGGGGAGTTACATTGGCAGTATAGCTGAAGATAATTCAAAATGAGTACTAGAAAAAGAAATGAAGTGCCACCCAATAGGGCAGCTTCGCTTTACAATTAATTTAATTGATATAATATATCAGCCTTCTCGAGTAAATATACTGCTCCACAGTGACTTCTGGGAATTGCATGTAAGAAGGAAAGATGGCTTGGGGTCAGTCTCATGAAAATGAATGCAATCTTGTAGTAAATAGTTTTGCTATTTTCCTCTGAGAAGACAACTGTAGGTTAACAACAACGTGAACTACCAAATGACCCAATGGATTTATACAGTAAAACACAGGCTATGTTCAAAAGAATATTATTCTCTTCTAATTCTGAGAGAGTTTCAGAGAGAAGAAAAAAAGCCTGCTTCTGATCTTTCCACTTCACATAATTAGAACCAGTTGATGCTCATCAGATCATTGATGTTGGAAAGAGAGCTTATGAATATAAAATTGAATTTTTTTTCTTTTTGCTGTAGGGTATTTCTTGAATAAAGCCACTCTGTACTTCTCTGACTTTCATGAAAAACTGCATTCTTTGTGCCGGATGGGATTCTAGAAACAGCAGAGTCACTTCTAGTCAAAGATAAGAATGAGTCAGCAATGCTTAAAACTCATCAGGTTAGGATTTATTTAGAAATCACACCCCCATTTGGTACTTAGAGTATGGAGTACAATGATGTGGTTTATAAACATCTAGTTTTATTTACATATCCATGAGTCTTTATAGGAATAAAATTGACAGTCAATATGACCTTATTTTTCCCTTCCTTTATCCTGATATTTCACTCAATAGTGATCTCCACCATTCTTTTATGACTGTTACAAACTGCAAACTGCACAGCTTTTCTGTTCATTTTTACTATCTGTCACTCTTATAGGCACTTTTATCCACTGACTTTTATGAGATAAAACTGTATTATATATAAATTTTATTAAAATTCAAGAATTTTATATCACCTAATACATATTGCCACATTGGAAAGCCATCATAATTTTTAAAATTAGTAAATGATGATTTGTACATATGCTTTAAGCTAAATCAATTGATTGACAGAGAAAACTTTTTCAGTACCATAGTGAAAAACAACTTCTCTTTGCATTTTTCAGTGTTTATTGTCCATCTTTTATAATCTATTCCTATTTTGAGGTGAATACCCTTAGTGTGATTATTAGTGGTAGACAAAATATACTGTATACCATAGAAATTGGAATTTCTTTCTCAACCCCCAAGCATTTTGCGGATTGAGGCAACTGAACTGAATTTCTAATCTGAAGCTAGTTTTCTACAGAATATTCCACTTCATTTGAGGTAGTGAAAACAGCAATGGCTTATTTCTAGGAGTTACAATAAGGGGGATGCAGCTAATATGAGCCAGTGTCTAAACTGAAGGTGATAGTGCAAGTTCATCAACATTATAGTAAATGGTTCATCAGCTACAACAGTAGAAGTAGAATTCTTTTGTTACCTTTTCTCTATTATGGCCTTATTGATAATTTTCCAGACAAATGTACCTAAATCAGTGCAATTTTTTTGTGAGACGATTTCCTCAAAATTCTAATAATTCATTGAGCTTTGCCTGGTTATATTCTGTAAAATATTTTGTTAAATTAAACATATGGTATCCTTTTGTCACATACAATAAAGATTCTTGAGTGGTATATTGTCAATGACAACAAGGACAAAAACAATATAGTTGAAACAATCATTATATATTTCTCTGTATATCACTTGAAAGAATTTGGTATATATATATATATATATATATATATATATATATATATATATATATAAAACTTTTGAAAAAACTCAAGTTTGGTAATTGCAATGGAAATTTGGAAATTAAAATTGTTTATTAAAATAGAAGAGGAATGGAGAGAAAAATACAGTCTAATTAATGAAAGGAATGAATCTGAGACCAGATAAGATTAATGTAATGTCAAGCCAAAAGTCAGAGTTGTTTTGGGTAAAATGTTTTGTAGGTTTTGAGACTCCAAAATTTTGAGACTCTGTATTTTTAAAATTATTTATAATTATTTTTAAATTTTTTGTTGTTGTTCCCAGGGTTGTCAATGGGGCTTGGTGCTTGCACTATGAATTCACTGGTCCTGGTGGTCATTTTTCTCCCTTTTTCTTTATATTTTATTTCATATCACAGAGATAAATTAAGAAGAAGGTGGGAGAGAAAGAGATAAAAAACCTAAAGTACCTGCACCACCACATATGAAGTTTCCCCTTCAGATGATTTTTAGGGGCTCAAACGTGGGTCCTTGTGCATAGTAATTTAAATAAATACACAACTGGATTTGCCTTTGTCTGGCCCCTCAGTATTTTCTAAAATATTTTGGAGATAAATACATTTTGAAACTTTGTCTATTGCTATATGGATAAGTGGTTAAGAATAAGAGAAAAGAGTAGGATCCAGATGGACATAATTATGAACATAATTATGATTTTTTAAAAATGTTATTTATAGGGAGTTGGGCAGTAGCACAGCTGGTTAAGTGCAGGTGGCACAAAGTGCAAGGACCAGCGGAAGGATCCGGGTTTGAGCCCCTGGCTCCCCACCTGCGGGGGAGTTGCTTCACAGGAGGTGAAGCAGGTCTGCAGGTGTCCCCTCCTCTCTCGATTTCTCTCTGTCCTATTCAACAACGAAGAACATCAACAACAATAATAATAACCACAACAAGGCTAAAACAAGGGGAACAAAAGGGAAAAAATAGCCTCCAGGAGCAATGGATTCATGGTGACAGCACTGAACCCCAGCAATAACCCTAGAGGCAAAAAGAAAAAAAGAAAAAAAAAACTTTTAAAAAGGAAACACTAACAAAACCATAGGATAAGAGGGGTACAACTCCACACAATTCCCACAATCAGAACTGCGTATCCCACTCCTCCCTTGATAGCCTTTCTATTTTTTAATCCTCTGGGAATATAGACATAAGTCATTGTGGGATGAAGAAGGTGGAAGGTTTGGCTTCTGTAATTGCTTCCCCACTGAACATGGGCATTGACAGGTTGATTCATACTCCCAGCCTGCCTCTCTCTTTCCCTAGTGGGGTGGGGTTTTGGGGAATCAGAACTCCAGGACACTGTGGTGTGGTTTTCTGTCCAGGGAAGTCTGGTTGGCATCATGCTAGCATCTGGAACCTTTGGCTGAAAAGAGAGTTAACATATCAAGCCAAACAAATTATTGACTAATGTTGAACCTAAAGGCTGGAATAGTGCAGATGAAGAGTTGGGGGGGGGGTAGTCTCTGTTTTGTAGATTGCTATTAGGCCTATTTTATTTCTATTCCAAAGGGCCTGTGGCTATACTAGGTTATTTTTTTTTTTCCCTGAGCCTGAAATCTTATATGCAGGTGGATCCAAGTTATTGTGTGGGGAGATGATGTCATGGCTGGAAAAAAGACAAGAAATCTGGATCCTGGAAGAGAGTATATCCCAAATATGGGAAGGGTATATCAATATTGTTGACTGTAAACTCCATCGATTTGATGTGATCCTATTCAGCTTAGGATCCTATGTGACCTCTATGTGATCCTCTGCATCTCTGTAGATCTGAACTCACATTCTGTGGTCATGAATAGGTACATTCCATGCTGCCTCAATATCAGAACCCATCTTCCTAAGGTGGAGCATAGAGTATGTTGTCTATCCTCCATTCGGAGGATGGAACATTTTCTACCGCTGTTGATCCAGGTTGAGGGCAAGGTCCTATGGGGGACTACAAAGGGGTATATTGTGTTGATCCTCATAGAGATGACCAGTAACAATGGAGAGAGAGATTTATTCGAGGTCTGGGCCCATGATATCTGTTTGGGAATCTCAGGACTCCCTGAATAGGGCCCCAGCTGATGAATGGGTGGCATGATAGTGACTAAAGAGTTATCATTAAAGTATGGCAGTCTCTTGCCCTTACTCAGCTTTTGTAGTCCTTGCTTTGATAAGGTTAGCTTTGGAGTGAGTGAGAGAAGTGTAGTAGGAAGTAGTTGAGGAGGGTATCTAAGTCTAAGTAGACACTATTTCATTATGAACTTTATACTGACTCACTGAAGACTATTGTGTATTTTTGCTTTCAAATATATATATTTTCCCTAATTTATGGATACATGTGAACATATGCTCTATCTCATGGGACCTGGTCTATATCTAGGTTTTGAGACTTTGTTAGGAATTGAACTACCTGAAATGGAATTAGAGAATCATATGAATGGAATGGCCTCACCTGTGTAGTGAGGCTGAAGGTTTAATATTTCATGCCTGACATCTCTGGACACAGTCTGAAGTGAAGCATGCTGAGGTGGAACTCATTGTGTTGATTAGGTTGGGATCAGCAGATACAATATCATTTGTATGACTTGAGAGAAGCATGCAGTAAAATGAGGCCCACCCTAGAGGCTTCTGGACTGGGGGAAATATAAGCTCTATAGAGGAAGCAGGAAGTTCCTGCTGTCTTAGGATTTAAGATACAGCTATGCCTTCTAGAGTAATGCCATTGGTTACTTCTGTTCTCCCTGGTCTAAGCTTTTAAGAGAATCAAGATTTCAAAGGCTCAGCCTATGTGCATTAGATAATTTGAGACATTCAATCAATTTGCCCATCTCATATTGATTAAATAGTGATTTGTATGACTACAAGTTAATAGGAGAGTACATAAACACCATTCCCACCACCAAAAGTCTATGTCCCATCTCATCCTCCCCCTCCTCCTTCCACCCCAGTGAAGCCGAAATATGCTTCTTAAATGAGAAAAGCTTTTTGTATAGCAAAGACCACAGATTGGCAGAAACATAATTTTATATGCATTCATATCTTACATAATATTTAATTTTTCTGTTTAGTCTGTCTGCCCCTTTAATTTGTCTTAAATGTTATTCTAATTCATAACACAGTGGGATTGAGAGGTTGAAAGACATGTTTTAAATCTCATTTTGACACTTTCACTGATCATAATGCAATTTAGAACTCTATGTGATTGACACCAAGTAATTGTGAATGTTGGAAAATACACTAGATATGAGTTATAATGAATATTTTATTTTAAAAATATTTTATTTACATTTATTTATTTGTATTAGATATAGAGAAAAATTGAGAAGTGAGGGGAGAGTTAGAGACAGAGAGACACCTGCAGCACTGCTTCACCACCTGGATCCTTGTGTATTGTGTGCACTTGCACAGGTGCACTACTGCTTGATCCTCTAATGAATATTCTATGAATGAATTAGAGAATAGTGAGTGACTTTGGAAAATATTATCCTGAAAAAATATCTACCTGTAGGGAACTCAAGAGCTATTTGAGTGGAAAACTTTAAATGATTATTAACTATAGTATAGGCTGATTGAAAGTTTTACTCATTCTAAAATGTATAACTAAGACCTAAAGGAGAAAAAATACTCTTACATATTCTGTAATAAAAGCAACAACAAAATAAAAGAGATACCAGAATTTTATAGATATGATGTGCTATACATGTCTGGTTCAATCTAACTACACTACAAATCTCATTGAAGGTAGTTTCTTAAATTTTTAAAATTATCTTTATTTTTTGGATAGAGAAAGTCAGAAATTGAGAGGGGAGGAGGAGTTAGAGAAGAAGAGAGAGTGAGAGAGAGAGAGAGAGAGAGAGAGAGAGGCATCTGCATCAGTGCTTCACCACTCGAAAAGTTTTTCCCTAGGGACCAGTGGCTCAAACCTGGGTCCTTGTGCATTGTAACGTGTGCACTCAACTGTGAATATAATTGTAGTATACTGATTTAATTTTTAAATTTTATTTACCATTATTATTATTATTTAAAAAATTGCATGTCAACAGGGGCTTAAATCCACACTATTCCCACCACCAGAGTTCAAAAACTTTAGTCTCTCCACTGCAAGCCACCATAGTTCCCCCAAGATTGTAGACATGGGCCAACAATCATCTGTATAATGATCTGTCTACATTTATACATAATTGTTCCATTGTTCTTCCTGATCCAATCCTCTCTTCTCCTCCAAGCCACTCATGACATTACTACCTCCATATGTTCCTCTCCTTATCCTTCCCTCTATCTGGGTGCTGATGGAGCTGGACTTCAAAGCCCTCTTATCTTCCTCCTGTCATTTCTCCCTCACAGGGAGTATGGATCAAGGTTGTTTTGGGGGTGCAAAATGTAGGAGTTCTGGCTTCTGTAATTGCTTCTCTGCTGGACATAGCCATTGGCAGTTTAATCCATACCCCAGCTTGTTTCTATATTTACCTTCTGAGCCAGAACTCTGGAGAGGTAAGGTTCCAGGACACACTGGTGAGGTCATCTGCCCAGAGAAGTTAGGATGGTATCATGGTAGCATCTGCAACTTGATGCCTGAAAGGTGGTAGGACAAAAGTTGAGACAAACTGGTTAATTAACTCCTGTTCTACCAAAAAGTATAGATAGAGTGGATGAGTTTAGGGAATTTAGAGTAGAAGAAAGCTAGAAAGTCCATCTTAAGCATGTTCCTGACGGCACACAACTATGGTAGTTTTGATTGAGTTTGATAACTAGCCTGAAGTTGTATAAGAATATTGTCTGAGAGAATATTAGAATAGAGAAATGGATTAGAAAGTTGGATTAGGGAAGTGAGTAGCTCTCATTCATGGAAAAAAAATTGTTAATGAAATTAACTACTTAGCTCCACCCACCTGACCCAGCGCACATAAACATATATATATATATATATATATATATATATATATATATATATATATATATATATATAAAATCACTAAAGCCTGTGTAACCTCTAAGAACCAAGTGTTCTGAGCTTACAGCTCATGGTCACAGGTGGGAACACTGCAGGTTGCACTTGATTCAGGAACAGTCTTTCTCTAGTGGCAGAGCAGGATACTCCAGCCTCCCTTTGGAGACTGGGGCTATCCCTACCAATGCTGCTTTATGGTGAGGGCAAGGTACTGGGAGGTCTCACAAAATACTTTTCCTATTGGAAGTGACCAGTGGTGGTGGAGAGAGGGATTGATTAGAAGTCTAGGCCAATAATACTTGTGTGGGAATCCAGGGATTCACTAACTAGGGCTCTAGATGATGAGGTGGTGTGATACTGACCAAAAGGGCCATTATAAGTGGGCCAGTCACTTGCCATTATCCAGCTTTTGTAGTCCTCTCATTATCTGATGATCTTAGACTTTACCTTAGTTGTTTAGACATTGAGTATCATTTGTTGAACCCAACCAGTATTAGGTTTTTGGGATCTGTCTTCTTTGGGCCTTTTTGCTAGGCAGCCAAGCTAATTTGGTCTAAGTCCAATCAGAGAATTTATGATGCCTTCTCTAGGCACTTCAGCCATTATTGAGCACTTTAACTTTGAGTTATATAATTGACCATTGCTTATGGATACGTGTATACCTGTATCCAGTACCCTAAACCCTAGCTTATATCAGGTATCTGTTACTTAGTTAAATTATGCACCCATCTAATGTGTATATAGGTACTCCCATGTGTAGGAAAGATCTCAGCAGATTTGAAGAGTTGTGAGTTTGATTTCTCAGGCTCAGTATCTCAGGTTACAGCCCATAGTAAGAATTAAGTACCAGCATAATGTGGGATGGCATCACCAGTAACGATTTTGCGGAAGTTGACAGAGGTGGTATGGTGGTAAAGAATCATAGAGGAGAAATGTCAACAAGCCATACTCATTTTATATAGACTTTTAATGAAAAAATTTTGCATAATGGTGTATGGATCACAATTTCTGAGAGAAAGTATAAGAGATTGTTTTTAAGTCACAATTCCCACAGTAGAAAACTGTCCCATTAGGAGATACTTTGAAAATCCCATTCTGTACAACAAAATAAAATAAAATAATCATTACTGCATGTATTGTCTATATAATGGCTTCCCTGGGGGTGGTATTCATTGGTAGTAACAGCACCTTAGAAAAGTACAGCTCAAACACAAGAAAAACAGAAGACAAATTTATTACTAATTCATCCAGTGGGTTTACAAATATTACCTTAAGCCGGAAGAAAATAAAAATTTGGAATATATTTCAATTGGAAGTTTAGAAACTAGATAAGTTTTATCATAAGAGAAACGAAAACCTGCAAGAATGACCAACATCAACAAAACAGGAAATAATAGGTGTTGGCCAAGCTGGAAAAGGGGATACTCAATTACAGTACTGGTGGAAATTCAAACTTGTGCAGCCCGTCTGAAAGACTGTAGAGAGAGTCCTTAATAAATTAAAGAGGAACTACCTTATAATCCAGCAACACTGTTCATAGTTTACCTAGAATGACACACTTGCTTAAGCAAAGGGGAATATGCGCTTTTTGCATTCACAGGCGCATTATTCATCAGAGCCAAAGACTAGAAGGAGCCTAAGAGCCTAGGTAACTGAAGTATATGAACCTGAAGTGGAAAAACAAACAAACAGACTCTAAGAATTTGTGAGAACTATGGGAGTTGATAGAAAAAAGCATGGAGGTTCAAGATACAGATGACAATAGACAGACACATCTCTGAAAGGCAAGGCAGGTTTATAGTGATAGAACCTGAGAAGGACCAGCAGACAAAGGACTCAGACCAGTACTCTTTCTAGTACACTAGGAAGCTTTATATATGGCTAAAAGGAGGGAATAGAATAAAAGTATAAGTAAAGTATTCAGGAGGTGAGGATGGTCAGGTGTTACAATTTGAGTGGAAGTAGAGGCATGCCTGAAGTGGCTCCATTACGTTTTGTTTTATCCCCAATACTAGATGTGATAAAGTCACTTTGCCTCTAATTATCTGCTGTTTTGTTTTTGAGACCTTAATCTCTCAGTCACAATGACTGTCTTTCCCTGGCTACATCTTTTAAAAAATTTATTATTATGTTTTTATATTATTTATTGTGCATTAAGTTCCTCATTCTAGGGAGGTCACTCAGTATTTACCATTGGGAGGGTAAGGGTACAGAATTTTGGTGGTGGGTGTAGTGTGGAACTTTTCTCTTGTGATCCTACAGCCTTATAACTTACTATTAATTTCAAACAAATAAACAGACAAATAAATAATAAGTAAATAGGTTTTGTTACTTTAAAAAAGCTAGCTCAGCAGTACTCAACACCATAAATCACTTATGGCTCATAAAACAGCTATTATATTTTTGGTGTTATGATAAATAAAAGGAAAATCTATATTAAATTTGCTCTTTGAGGAGTATGTAACTTCAGAAAGAATTCACTAAAGTTAAATTGTTAACTGAGAAAAAAATAGCTAAGTTTTGGGCTAGGGAAATATAGAAGTTTATCCAACAGATATTCATGTCTGAAAGCTAGAGCAGAGCAATGATCTATTTAAATAAGAAATTAAAAGCTTGAATAAAAAGTAACTGAATTTGAAAGTATTGAAAAATGATAGTACCACCTCAACCTGTAGTTGACCAATACAAAAGAAATTAGACATAACATCATTGAAAATAGTGAGTGGATTATACAAATTTACTTTTTTTTTCTTCATGTTATTGGGGGTTATATGATTTTCAGCACAGTTATCTGCACATGAGCACAATTTCCCAGTTCTGTGTGAAAGGTATCCCTCAAATACTCTCATCCCTAACTTAGAACCCTAAACATCCTATTTCCCCCTTCTGCAACTTCTCCAGAGACCCTTGCTTTGGTAAGGTACACCACTCCCAGTCCAAGATTCATTGTGTTCTCCCTGTTTCTGACCCTGTCTCCTGAGTTTCACCTATGTGTGTGGTCATCAAGTATCTCTCTCTTCCAAACTCATCCTACCCAACACTTTTCCTTCAGGTTACATCCAAGATGAGGCAGATATTGGGATTTTAGAATTTCTGGTCTAATAATCAAGGTCTTTGATAGTTAGCCTCGGTTCACCAACGTTGGTTATATTGCTCTGTTCATTTTGCCCTCCCCTTTCATATGTATTCGCTTTCTTTCTTTCCTTTCTTTCCTTCCTTCCTTCCTTCCTTTCTTTCTTTCTTTCTTTCTTTCTTTCTTTCTTTCTTTCTTTCTTTCTTTCTTTCTTTCTTTCTTTCTCCTTTCCTTCCATCCTTTCTTTCTTTCTGTCTTTATTTTTTATGTTGTTTGTGTTACTAGTTCTATCAATATCATTCATCACCTCATTTAGAATTGTAGTTCCTTTGCTTTTTTTTTTGTGTAGGATTCTTTTCATCAATTCTGGCAAGGCAGGCTTGCTGGTAGTGAATTCTTTCAGTGTCTGTATGCTTGGGAAGATTTTAGTTCCTCCTTCATATTGTAAGGGTAATTTTTCGGGATAGAGTATATGTGGCTGGCAGTTTTTATCTTCTAGTACTGTGAATATGTCATCCACTCCCTTCTTGCCTCTAGGGTTTGTGATGAGAAATCTGATTAAAACCTGATGGCTCTACATCTGTTTGTCAAATTCTTCCTTTCCCTGGAAGCTGGCTATATATATATATCCTTGTTATGGGAAAGTGCTACGATGATGTGTCCTGATGTGGACCATTTTGAATCCAGGAACTTACATGTTCTTACATGTTCAGCTTCCTGTATTTCTATTTTTTGAGCACTGCTTAGCTGTGGAAAAACTTTTAGTCTGATTTTTCTGAATATGTTATCTGTTCCTCTCTCCACTTCATTCTCAGGTATTCCAATAACTCTCACATTCATTTTTTCTAATGAATTCTTCTGTTTCACATAGAACTGCATCATTTTAAACAAACCTTTCCTTTCTAACAGCTTTAAACTTAAGAGAGTGTGATGGTTTTATATTCTAACTCTGATATTCTCTCCTCAAACAGACTTATTCTCCTTAGTAGTCCTCTTATGTAAGCCTCAACTCAAATCCAAGATGTCCACTATATTTCGTATCTCAGAGGTTTTCTCTGTGCATCTTGTAGTTCATCTTTGGTGAAATGATCTCTGAGCCACCAGGGTTATCTCTGGAACTCTGTGCAGCACAGCTTCTCTGCTTTTTACTGCCATTTTTTGTTTCCTCATGGTGTAAATGGAGATAGAAATGAAGATAGAGAGGAAAAAAATACAAAGAGAAGGAGAGACATGACAGCACCACTCCCATTATTTATGAAGCTTCTCCCTGAAGACACTTCCATATGGTAGTTCAAGGATGAAACCCAAGTCCTTTTATATGTTAAGTGGTGTATTTTAGTGAGTGAAACAACTGCCCACTCCATCCTTAAGTGCTTTTATATACTAGAACAGTTAAGGTTCCTTTCCTAAATCATCACAAAAGGAAAACATATAAATAAATAATAAATTATTGAAAGTTAAGTAATTGAATTTATGATCTCCATTATGAGATAATAATGTAAAAAGTAAAATTGAAAGTTTACAGAGGATTTCTGAAGGTTGCATTGCCATTGTAAAAAGGAAGCCCTCTCCTCAGAGTTAATAAACTGGTCGGTGCTCTCTACTTAGATCAAACAGACCTTCATGATAACAGACATCACCTCACTAAAACCAAAGATGGGCCAAAATTACAACAAAGCATTATATTCTGCCCTGCAGAACACAGATCAAAGAAAAAAGTGAAAATTCAGTAAGTGCTTTTGACTTTATAGTAGAGATCACCAAAAAAGATCAAATTTCTTTTTTTTTTTTCCTCTCACTTAAACCACTCCTGGATTATTGAAACTGGTGATGTTTCACACAAGGAAGTATATATACACACACACATATTATATATATCTTTATATACATATGTTTTGGATAAAATGTTTTGATGTTGCAATTTTTCATAAACTGTCTTATTTACCTTTTTGGTGCTTGATTTGACCAGAATGCATAATTAATTGTTGCTGTTGTATTACTGAAATAGTGACTTATAAGACAATTATTACATGAGTACAATTAATTGTATTTCCATGATAGCACTCCACTCCCATCACCAACTTAAGTCTTCTACCATTGGGTCCCTAATACCCATTCATCCACCTTCTCAGTCCCCCTATAGTTCTTGACCTTTCTGCAACAGTCTGTGCATAATCCAAGCCTCATTTTTTGTTTTTCCCTTTGTGTTCTTATTTTTTAAGTTTTAGTTAAAAGTTAGGTCATCTGTTATCCTTCTTTCTCTTTTTGGTTTATGGCATGACTTCTTTAAATCCCCTCCAAGATGAGGAAAAGGAGAAGATCCATTATTTTTAGTAGCAGAGTAACAACATTACATTGTGTATAAATACCTCCATTTTCTTAAGTATTCAATGCCATTGGGAATGTACATTTTTTCCATGTTTACACTATTACAACTAGTCTTGTTATAAACATACATATATATAAATTTCTTTGGATAAATGTTTTGTTTGCTTTGGATAAGGCCCTAGAAGAAGAATTACCAGTTTATTGATGGGTTCATTTTAATTTTCTAGGGTTATACCAGTTGCACACCTACCAGTAGTGTAAAATAATCCCTTTTTCCCCACATCCTCACCAACACTTGTTGCTTATGAACTTTCTAATAAATGATGTTCTCACAGGTGCAAAGTGGTATGTATCTCATTGTTGCTTCCATTTGCATTTCTCCGATAAGTCACTCTGAGCACTTTATATACGTCTATTGGCCATCTAGCAACATATATCTTCTTTGATGAAGATTCTGTCCATGTCCTCTCTTCATTTTTAATTAGGTTGTTTGTGTGTCTGTGTGTGTCACAGAGTTTTATGATCTCATTATATATACATATATGTATATGCATATATATATATATAAGTTATTTTCTCTTTGTCTGATTTAGAAGTGATCTCTTATGTACGTTATGAAAGAAAAAAAAATCTTCAGTGTACCAAGCAAAGTTAAATCATTCTCATGTAGTACATATACTATATATTGTCTATGTAGTAGCACAACAGAAGCTACAACAGCCATCAATAATAATTCATTAAATTATCCAGTACTATTTTGTGTATCTTGATTATTATGAATATGAATATTATCTCCCATCAGAGTATGTTTGAAATGTTTAGGGATGTCATTCAGTAACCCGGTATCCTCTTTAAAAACCAGTTATACTCATTTTGTAATTTTTTAAAACTATTTAGTTATTTCCCCATTCCTTGTCAGTCATTTATTATAAGTATTTATTGAATATATATTTATTTACTCATTCAGTTCTAAATAAAAATGAAAGTGTGAATTTGAAAAGTAAATGTGATTGAAAAGTTACTCTTCCATGTGAGACTAACTTTAATTTTACTTTTATATTGAAGCATAGTATTCAACAGTGTGCTTATTCATTATTTTTAATAGCAATTATGATTTCTTTGTAGTTGATAGTTAGTAATTGAAATTTCAATATAGTCTCCAATAAATCCATTACCATTTAAATATTGTGGACACATCTAGCACATTGGAATGTAGGCCGATTTTGGCATAGACTTGAAGACAGCAAGATTTACGGTGTCTTAGCTTTGACCTGATAGCTTGTTTCTTAGAATATGTCATATTTATTCCCAGTAGAAGCATAGTTTAAATTCCTCTTTAAAGGGAATTGAATTTTTGAGGGATTTAAAGGATTAAATTGATTTTTCTGAAAGTATTCACATTTAACCTTTAAAATTATGAAGTAATGTGAATTTGCAAACAGTACTTAGGAGTAACTGCTAATTTATTTTTTAAATTCTTTGAACTTCAATAATAGAAAATAAGTACATACTATGAAGGTTTAACATTAAATATGTGTACATGTGCATATTCCTGATATAGATTATATGTAAATATTTTGTGTAAGTAATCTATAAATCTATGTAAAAATGCTTTCAATATATAATGTCATTTGGCATTAGGTAATCTAATCATCCCAAAGAAAATGACTCTTTTTTATCTTATCTTTTGAATTGTCTACATGTCAATGTTTCATTAATTTTATGATGCATTAGTTTTGCCTTTAAAGTTAATATTAAAAAGTTAAAAATAAGATATAAAAATCTGAATTCTATATTAAAACTTGTTCCTAGAGATAAGCTAAAACTAGAATTAGAGCTCTTATAGAATTAGAGGTAACCTCTGTGTCCCTGTAGATCTGAACTCACATTCTATGGTCATGAGTAGGAACATTCCAAACTGCCCCAAAATCGACCCATCTTCCTCAGGTGTAGCACAGAGTATGTTGTCTATCCTCCCTTCGGAGGATGGAACATCCTCTACTGTTGTTGATCCAAGTTGAGGGCAAGATCCTATGGGGGGTCCACAAAGGGGTGTATTGTGGTATCCCTGATAGAGATAACAATAGAGAGAGGGATTTATTCGAGGTCTAGACCTGTCTTGTCTGTTTGGGAATCTCAGGGCTCCCCGAATAGGGCCCCAGCTGATAGGATGGCCTGATATTGACTAAAAAGTCATCATTAAAGTATGGCAGTTTCTTGCCCTTTTATTCAGTTTTGCAGTCCTTGCTTTGCTAAGGTTAGCTTTGAAGTGAATGAGAGAACTGTAATATGAAGTAGGTGAGGAGGATATCTAAGTCTAATAAGATACTATTTCATTAGGAACTTGATACTGACTCACTGCAGACTGTTTTGTACTTTTGCTTTCAGTTATGTATTTTGCCCTACTTTATAGATACATGTGAACATATGAACTATCTCATGGGACCTGGTCTATATCTAAGTTTTGGAACTTTGTTAGGAAGTGAACTGCCAGGAATGGAATTACAGATACTATGAAAGGAAAGGTCTCACTGCAGTAATGAAGCTGGAGGATTGTCATTACTCACCTGAAGCCTCTGGACACAGTCTGAAATGAAGGATGCTGAGGTGGTACTTGTTGCTTTGATTAGGCTGGGATTGGCAGATGCAATATTATTTGGTATTAATTGAGTGAAGCTTGCAGGAGAGTGAGCCCCACCCTAGAGGTTCCAGGACTTGGGGAAATATAGGCTCTATAGAGGAAATGTGAGGTTATTGATGTCTTAGGGTTCAAGAAGACAATAAATATTGTTATAATCACATTATTGGGTAACTGTGTTAATTTTGAAAAATTCCTTTGTTAGGATTTGCTGTATAATACTCAAAATCACCGTAATTTATGTCCTTTGACATTATTTGTATATAGCTGTGCCACCGGTTGCTTCTGTTCTCCCTGGTCTAGGCTTTTGAGAGAGTCAACATATCAAAGACTCAGTCTATGTATTAAAAAGACTCAGTGTCTATAACCCTGCAATTCCTCTCCTGGGCATATATCCTAAGGAATCCAACACATCCATCCAAAAAGATCTGTGTGCACATATGTTCTTGGCAGCACAATTTGTAATAGCCAAAACCTGGAAGCAACCCAGGTGTCCAACAACAGATGAGTGGCTGAGCAAGTTGTGGTATATATACACAATGGAATACTACTCAGTAAAAAATGGTGACTTCACCGTTTTCAGCTGATCTTGGATGGACCTTCATGTTGAGTGAAATAAGTCAGAAACAGAAGGATGAATATGGGATGATCTCACTCTCAGGCAGAAGTTGAAAAACAAGATCAGAAAAGAAAACACAAGTAGAACCTGAAATGGAATTGGCATATTGCACCAAAGTAAAAGACTCTGGGGTGGGTGGGTGGGGAGAATACAGGTCCATGAAGGATGATAAATGACATAGTGGGGGTTGTATTGTTAAATGGGAAACTGGGGAATGTTATGCATGTACAAACTATTGTATTTACTGTTGAATGTAAAACATTAATTCCCCAATAAAGAAATAAATTTTAAAAAAGACTCAGTGTGTGCTTTAAAAAGTTTGAGACATACAATCAATTTTTATTCTCTCATATTAATTAAACATTGATTTATATGACTACAAATTAATAGGAGTGTACATAAACACCATTCCCAGCACCAAAAGACTGTGTCCCATCTCACCCACCCATCCCCTTGCTGCCCCTGGGAGCCGAATATCCACCCTCACCCTCACTCTGACCCCAGGGTTTTTACTTTGGTGCCCTACTCCAGATTTAGTCAAATCCTGCTTTTAATTTCCCTCACTGTTCTTCTTTCTCAACATCTGTTTATGAGTGGGATATACAGAAATGTAGAGGTCACATAGTCTCCTAAGCTGAATATGGGTCCCAGACCAAATCAAATCGATAGGGTTTATAATCAACAAAATGTATACCCCTTTCCTATATTAGGGAGGTACTCTCTTCCTTCATCCAGCTTTCTGTCCCTTTTCCAGCCATGACATCATCACACCATCACCCCAGACAATAACTTGGAACAACATGCATATCAGATTTCAGGCTCAGAAAGAAAAGAAAAAAAAAAACTAGTATAGGCAAGACCCTTTGGAATATAACTAAAATATGCCTAATGGATATCTACAAAATGGAGGACCCCCCCCCCAACACTTCATCTGCACTATTTTAGACTTTAGGTTCATGATTAGTCAATAATTTATTTTTAAATTTAAGAAAGGATTAATTAACAAAACCATAGGGTAGGAGGGGTAAAACTCCACACAATTCCCACCACCCAATCTCCATAGCCCACCCCCTCCCCTGATAGCTTTCCCATTCTCTATCCCTCTGGGAGCATGGACCCAGGGTCATTGTGGGTTGTAGAAGGTGGAAGGTCTGGCTTCTGTAATTGCTTCCCCGCTGAACATGGGCGTTGACTGGTCAGTCCATACTCCCAGTCTGCCTCTCTCTTTCCCTAGTATAGTGGGTCTCTGGGGAAGTGGAGCTCCAGGACACATTGGTGGGGTCTTCAATCCAGGGAAGCCTGGCCAGCATCCTGATGACATCTGGAACCTGGTGACTGAAAAGAGAGATAACATACTAAGCCAAACAAATTGTTGAGCAATCATGGACCCAAAGCTTGGAATAGTGGAGAGGAAGTGTTAGGGGGATACGCACTGCAAACTCTAGTGTACTTCTGGTTTCAGGTATATATTTCTCAGTAGTTTACGGATACGTGTGAACATATGCTCTCTCTCACAGAAACTGGTGTATATCTAGGTTTTGGGACTTTGTTAGAAAATGAACCACCTGAGATGGAATTAGAGTATACTATGAAAGGAAAGGTCTCACCCGAGTAATGAAGCTGAAGGGTTGTCATTCCACACATGAAGTCTCTGGACACAGTCTGAAGTGAAGCATGTTGAGGTGGCAATCGTTGCGTTGGTTAGGTTGTGATCGGCAGATGCAATATTATTTGATATGGATTGGGAGAGGCATACAGGAAAGTGGGCCCTATCCAAGGGTTCCAGGACTGGGGGAAGTAGAGGCTCTATAGTGGAGATGTGAGGTTCCTGCTGTCTTAGGGTTCAAAAAGACAATCGATAGTTAATGTTATCATCACATTAATTGGTAATTGGGTTAACTTTGAAAAGTCCTTTTGTTAGGGTTTGCTGTACAGTATCCAGTATCTTGTATATAGCTGTACTATTGGTTGCTTCTGATCTACTTGGTCTAGGGTTTTGAGAGAGTCTGCATATCAATTACACAGCCTATATATTGAAAAGATTCAGTTTGTGTTTTGAAAAACTTTGAGACATACAATTAATTTCCCCCCTTTCGTATTAATTAACTAGTGATTTATATGACTACATTTTACTAGGAGTGTACATAAACACCATTCCCATCACCAAAAGACTGTGACCCATCCCTCCCACCCACTCCCACCCCCCACTGTCCCAGGAAGCTGCATGTCTGCCCCTCACCACAGGGTTTTTACTTTGTTGCCCTACTTATAATTTGGTCAGGTCCTGCTTTTAGTTTCCCTTTCAGATCTTCTTACTCAACTTCTGTTGATGAGTGGGATCATCCCATACTCATCTTTATCTTTCTGACTTAGCTCACTTAACATAATTCCTTCTAGCTCTGTCTAAGATGGGTCAGAGAAGGTGGGTTCATTGTTCTTGATAGCTGCATAGTATTCCATTGTGTATATATACCACAGCTTTCTCAGCCATTCGTCTGGTGTTGGGCACCTGGGTTGCTTCCAGGTTTTAGCTATTATAAATTGTGTTGCTATGAACATAGGAGTATACACCTCTTTTTGGTTGGGTGTTATGGAGTCCTTGGGGTATAACCCCAGGAGAGGAATTACTGGATCATATGGAAGGTCCATGTCTAGCCTTCTGAGAGTTTTCCAGACTGCTCTCCTCAGAGGCTGGACCAATTTACATCCCAACAAGAAATGTAAAAGGGTTCCTCTGTCCCCACAACCTCTCCAGCATTTGTTGCAGCTGTCCTTTTTGATGTATGCCATTCTTACAGGAGTGAGGTAGTATCTTAGTGTTGTCTTAATTTGCATTTCTCTGACAATCAGTGACCTAGAGCAGTTTTTCATATGTTTGTTAGCCTTTTGGATCTCCTCTTAGGTGAATGATTTGTTCATATCCTCTGCCCATTTATGGATGGGGTCATTTGCTTTTTTTGGTGGTATGTTTGCTGAGCTCTTTATATATTTTGGTGATTAGTTTTTGTCTAATGTCTGGCATGTGAAGATCTTCTCCCATTCTGTTTTTTTCTCTGTTTGTTTATAGTTTCTTTGGATGTGCAAAAGCTTTTCAATTTTATGTAGTCCTATTGGTTTGTTTCTGCTTTAGTCTTCCTTGCAATTGGGTTTGATTCATCAAAGATGTCCTTGAGGTGTAGGTGGGAAACTGTTTTACCAATATTTTCCTCTAAGTATTTGATTGTTTCTGGTCTGACATCTAGGTCTTTGATCAGTTTGGAGTTGATATTTGTTTCTGGTGAGATATAGTCGTTCAATTTCATTCTTCTGCATGTTTCAACCCAGTTTTACCAGCACCATTTATTGAAGAGAGCCTCCTTTTTCCATTTAATCCTTTGGGCCTCCTTATCAAAGATTAGATGTCCATAGGTGTGGAGATTTATTTCTGGGCATTCAATTCTGTTCCACTGGTCTGTGTGCCTATTTTGGTTCCAGTACCATGCTGTTTTGATGATGATGGCTTTATAATATAGTTTAAGGTCTGGGAGTGTGATGTCTCCATTTCTGTTTCTTTTCCTCAAGGTAGTTTTGGCAATTCTAGGTGTTTTCAGGTTCCAGATAAACGATTGTAGTGTTTGTTCTATTCTCTTAAAGAAGCTTGGTGGAACTTTGATGGGTATTGCATTAAATTTGTATATGGCTCTGGGGAGAGTATTCATTTTGATGATATTTATTCTTCCAATCCATGAGCATGGGATATCTTTCCATTTCTTGGTATCAGTTTCTATTTCCTTGAGTAGCGACGCATAGTTTTCAGCATACAAGTCTTTCACTTCTTTGGTCAACTTTATTCCTAGGTATTTGATTGATTTTGCTGAAACAGTAAATTGGAGTGATTTCTGGATGTCTTCTTCTTCAGATTTAGTGTTTGCATAAAGAAATGCCACTGATTTTTGTACATTGATTTTGTAGCCTGATACCTTGCTATATTGCCTAATAACTTTCAGTCGTTTTCGGCTGGATTCTTTAGTTTTTTCAAAGAATACTATCATATCATCTGCAAATAGTGAGTAACAGTGACAGCGGACAGCCCTGTCTAGTCCCTGATCTGAGGAGGAATGCTTTCAGCTTCTGTCCATTGAGTATGATGTTGGCTGTAGGTTTGCTATATATAGACTCCACTATCTTGAGGAATTTCCCCTCTATTCCCATTTTTTGTAGAGTTTTGAACATAAATGGGTGTTGGATTTAGTCAAAGGCTTTCTCTGCATCTATTGAGATAATCATGTGGTTTTTGGCTTTGCTTTTATTGATGTGGTGAATGACATTGATTAACTTATGTATGTTGAACCAGCCTTGCATTCTTGGGATGAATCCCACTTGGTCGTGATGAACAATCTTTTTGATGTGCTGCTGTATCCGGTTGGCCAAGATCTTGTTTAATATTTTAGCCTCTATGTTCATCGAGATATTGGCCTGTAGTTTTCCTTTTTTGTTCTGTCCCTAACAGCTTTTGGTATCAGGGTGATGTTGGCTTCATAGAAGGTGGAAGGGAGTATTCCTGTTTCTTCATTCTTATGGAAAAGCTTAAGAAGTATGGTTACTAACTGTTTCCTGAAAGTTTTGTAGAATTCGTTTGTGAAGCCATTAGTCCAGGGCTTTTGTTGTTGGGGAGATTCTTAATAATGGTTTCAATTTCTTTGTCTGTGATTGGTGCATTCAGATTTTGTAGTTCTTCTTGGTTCAGTTTTGGAAGGGCATATGCTTCTAGGAATTGTTCCATGTCTTCCAGATTCTCTAGCTTGGTGGCGTATGGTTCTTTATAGAAGTTTCGCAGGATTCTCTGGATTTCTGTGGTGTCAGTTGTGATATCTCCTCCATCGTTTACAATTCTATGAATTTGAGTCTTCTCTCTTTTTTGTTTGGTGAGTCTGGCTAGGGTTTTGTCAGTGTTGTTTAATCTTTCAAAGAACCAACATTTGGCTTCATTGATCTTTTGTATGGTTCTTTTATTTTCGATGTTGTTTATTTCTGCTCTAACTTTAGTGATTTATGTCCTTCTGGTTGCTTTAGGGTTCCTTTGTTCCTCTTCCTCTAAGTCCTTGAGGTGTGCAGTAAGGTCGTTCATTTGAGCTTCTTCTTGGTGTTTAATATGTGATGTATATGTATATGTATAGCTATATGTATATATGATGTATATGTATAGCTATAAGTTTTCCTCTCAGTACTGCTTTAGCTGTGTCCCAAATATTTTGATAGGTTGTGTCTTCATTTTCATTTGTTTCCAGGAACATTTGAATTTCCTGCTTGAGTGAATCTCTGACCCAGTGGTTCTTAAGGAGTATGTTGTTTAGTTTCCAAATTCTGTGACTTTTAATAATTGTCTGTTTGTTGCTAAATGTTAGTTTTACTCCACTGTGGTCTGAGAAGATACTTGGGATGATTTCAATGTTCTTGAATTTATTGATGCTGTCTTTGTGGCCTAACATGTGGTCTATCCTTGAGAATGTGTTATGTGGATTTGAAAAGAAGGTGTATTCCAGCTTTTTGGGGTGAAGGACTCTGAAAATATCTAAGAGCTCTAGTCTGTCAATCTCTTCATTCAATTCTCTTGTATCTTTGTTGGTTCTCTGCTTTGTTGATCTAAGTGTGAGTGTGGGGTATTGAAGTTTCCCACTATTATTGTATTACTATTGATGTATTTTTGAAATTCTTTCAGTAAGTGCTTGATATATTTAGATGGTCCCTCATTGGGTGCATAGATGTTAATAATTGTTAAGTCTTCTTGGCTGATTGGATTAGTCAACAATTTGTTTGGCTTTATATGTTAACTCTTTTCAGCCAACAGGTTCCAGATGCTAGAAGTATGCTGACCAGTCTTCCCTGACGACCCTACCAATATGTCCTGGAGCTGTTTTTCCTCAGAGCCCCACCCTACTAGAGAAAGAGATAGGCAGGCTGGGAGTATGAATCAACCAGTCAAGGCCCATGTTCAGTGAGGAAGCAATTACAGAAGCTAGGCCTTCTATCTTTTGCAACCCACAATGACTTTGGGTTCATACTCCCAGAGGGGAAGGATATAGAATAGGAAAGCTATCAGGGAAGGGGATGGGATATGGAGATCTAGTGGTGGGAATTGTGTGGAGTTGTACTCCTCTTATCCTGTGGTTTTGTCAATGTCTCCTTTTTATAAATTAAAAAAAAATAGATGTAAAAAATAGATAATTTGAAAATGGCTGTAATGGCTATATCTAAGAATAGAAGCAAGATGTTATTGGCAAATATTAGAAAGAAATAATACTCTAGCAAAAAATTGCAAATATATTTTCACACTAAAAAAATTCTCTATAGCTTTTCCAGCATGCAGAATGCTGACAATTGTTAATAACTTATAATTGTTATAAGTCTATACAGATGTACCCTACAAATATATCTTTCCTTATCTTGGGTCTTCTGAGAAATATTTTACTTAAGTCTCCCCTCTTTTCCTCCTAGGTAAGTTAATATTCAATGTTTTATGTCCGAAATCCATCTCTTCTGTTTCATGTATCCTCATTTGGAGACCTTGGGCACAGTCCTTTCTTTTCCCTTGGGAGATCCACTTTAATTCTTTTTGTGTAGAGCCCATGGCATAAGCAAGTTTATACATTCCCATTACCTTTGCTTGTTAATTACAGATTAGAAACTAACCACATCCTTTTGAGGATAACTCTTCTATACAGTTAATCATATCCTAAGAAACTGTTTAATTAGTTCCCAGCTTTTCATTTTGTGTTTATGGTGACACCGTGAATGCTATTTCATATAAGATTATCATTGTAAGGTAATTTCTGACATTGACATTATATAAATCATTGTGTTATCAAAATTTTTCTCTGGTTGAATCTTCAAATTAAACTTTCATTAAGCCAAATATCTGAGCTAATGTGTGTGTGTGTGTGTGTGTGTGTGTGTGTGTAAAAGCTGTATTATGTCATGGTCTATAAGTTAAAATTAATAATTCCCTCAATATATGTTTATATTCATGTACTTATGAGTGCTTCAACAACAGTAACATTTTAAATAAAACTTGTGAAAACATTGAGTGATTTACATGGAGGATAGCTGAGATCTCAAGCTGGAACTTTCCTTCATTATTACTAGCTTAGCATTCATATTAAAGATGATTAATAGGATATTGACTGTGTTATTTTAAAGAAAATGATATCAATATAAGTTTTTACATATGGTTAAACTTTTATAATTTGTTTTCCTACATAACCCTTTAATGTTTAAATTGTACTACTCTTACTCAAATCGCTGTAAGTTAAAATGTAGTTTGAATTTGATCAAGTTAGTTCCATAAATAACGTCTATTTGATAAAAAAGTCAACTGGGATAATTTTCATAATTGCATATTATTAAATATTTAGCTGGTGTTAATTTGATAAAAATTTATGTTCTTTATTACCTGTCTTTTATGGAGCTTCCATCTGGAGTTTGATCATTTCAGTAGCTTTTCTTTTTCTCTTAAGATGTGAAAATCAAATGTGCAGAATTGAAAATGAAATATAGTGTGTTTCCTAAGTAACTCATTACACACACACACACACACACACACACACACACACACACTCCACTTCTGCTGATAGGAAATATGTTTCACGAAATTGCTAAATTTGACACAGGCATGATGTAAATATTAGAGAGAGCATAAGTATGTAGAACTGATAAGAAACAGGGAAAGTTAGTCCTATGTTAAAGGTGAATTTTTATTTTATAATTTACCATGCATTATTCAAGTCAACCATTTTAGAAACTGAAAGGATGATACTACTAATAATCATAGCAGTACTGTATCCATAAAACTGCTTATAAATATCACTATAATTTTTCCATTGACTTTCAGAGCCTAGGAGAAGATACTTTTAAAAAATAGGTGCTTTTTGAGTCCCTGGATCCCCACCTGCAGGGGAGTCGCTTCACAAGCAGTGAAGCAGGTCTGCAGGTGTCTATCTTTCTCACTCCATTTCTCTCTGTCCTTTCCAACAACAGCAACATCAATGGAAACAATAACAATAATGACAACAACAAGGACAACAAAATGGCCCTCCAGTATCAATTTGTGGCGCAGGCACCGAACCCCAGTTATAACTCTAGAGGCAAAAAAAAAAAAAAAAAAAAAACTTTCCCAAAATGATCAAGTAATCTATATATTTAAAGCATATTTACTTAAATTACATTTATTTACTTATTTATTTATATTTCAACATTTGTGGAGTTCCACTGCTCCTTGCTGACTTTTAGATAAGAGACAGAGAGGGGAAAATAAACCACAGTACAGTATCTTCCTCCAATACTGTGAGGCCTGAACCAAAACCTGGATTTCACATATGACAAAGCAATCCACTACCCAAGAGAGCTATTGTGCCAGCCCTTGTTTTTTCCCTTAAAATTCATCATTTCTTTGATCATGTGTTGATATTTTTTATTGTGCAGTTAAGTTCCTGACATGACATGCTTTTTAACTCTTTGTGATAAGTTTATACTCTAAATAAAATATAATATTGAACCTCCAAGAAAATACAATTCTAGGCTCACAAGGACAATTATTACAATTATATTATTATTGTTATTATTATTTATTTACTAGTGTCCATGCTATTTCAGGTTAAATTTAAAGCAAAAATTTGGTCATTCATATAATCATCTCTGGAGCTCAGTATGCTTCCAAGGATAGAGAGTTCCTTTCAGAAGTGACCAGCATTATTACATTTAAAGTTACTCAAACCCGTGTTAATGGTATGAATAGAAAAATATTATTTGATAATAAAAATGCATTTGCTGCTGGTTCCTTTTAATGCGGTACCTAGAAATGAATTTAAGAACTTATACATATGTGACACCATTGTCCTGACTCCCTAGGTCCAACTGCTATATATATATTTTTTGAGAGGAAGTAGAGAATTTGGGAGAGGAAGAAAGGAGGGACACCATGGCATGGTAGCCCCTTTCATGCTTCTCTCTCAATACAATCGGTAGTGCACCTCTATTGTTGGGTCTGGAATTCAGAGTCTTGCACAAAGTCTCACCAAGGCCTTCTGCTTGGTGATTTATTTCTTGGCTCCCACATACTCATTAAATTCACCTTAATTATCATTATAATTTTCTAATTAACATTGTCTAGGAAAAATGCAATTGTATAGCTGTATGGTGTCACCACCATGATAGTAATAAAAAGAAACTTATTTTCTGGAGTTTGGTAAGTAGGCAAGGGCATATCAAGTCTACTTAGAGTAGCAGGAATGGAATCTCTGTGTCTTGCCAAATTCCAACTTCTCACAATTTTCATACCTCTTTCATATTTTTGCTCATTCTTTTCTCTCTTATTTAAATTCTGTTGATTATTATGAAATGTAAGGAGAGAGGAGAAAAAGAGAAAACAAGACCTGAGCATTCCTGAGCTCTGGTGCTCGGTAGTGCTGGGTATTGTACCCGTAGTTTAAGTTGTTTTAGGCATACGTATGGATTCTCCAACAAGCTGAAGCTATCTCCTCTATCGTGTTTGCATCCATTTTCAATGAATATTTTCATTTGTTATACATAAATTCTGGTTGCTAGTGATACTTCTGGTGGTGGTTTTTGGATTGCTCTATTTGTAATTTCCCTTAGTACGATGAGATGTTTAGCTTTATGTGTCAGTTGAATATCTGATGTCTTTGCCAACATATTTCTTCCTTAGAGAAACTTTAGTCAAAATATGTTACTAGGTCTGTGAGTTACTCTAAAAGTTTGATGATACTCTCAACTTTTTAAAATCTGCTTTCATTGCCACACTCAACATCTAAATGTTCTTTATTCTTGGTTTTATATATTTCTGGAATCTAGCTCCTGTTAGATTCCTGAATACTCTAGTGGAGTATGCAGTGAGTGAGTCTTTTAGAAAATTCGTCAAGTGAGATGTGGATGTTATTATTTTAAAGCAAATATTTGTATGAATGTTAGGTGGTGAATTCAGGGATATCCTAAAAGCATTCTCTGTATCAAGTGCCAATAAAATTTAAGAGATATTTTTTACCACTAACTTAGAAAGAAACAACAATCTTAGCATAACAAGCAGAATTCTAATAAATGTAGTTTTGCTCAAATTAATTACTTTCCAAGTTATACCATTTTTGCTTACTTTTATTGCTTTGATAATTTAATACTGGTTTCTTGAATTATGACATTTAAGGAGTGTAACATTACACTTCTATATGTCTAAAAGGCTGACTGCATACTTCACTAGTTTTCAGTATCTCTTACTTGCCTCCCTATCTCTCCTCCATTCTCTCTTCTTACCACCATACTTTTCACCGAATTTAATAATTCCTTTTGCTTTATTTTGCCAGTATATGCTATTTATATTTCAGATATTAGTAGAATCTAGTAATTGTCTTTCACTTTCTTCATATTTTACTTAGTGCAGTAAGCTTGAGTTCTATTAATTTTACCCCCCAAAACATCACACTATCTTTAAAGTGCAGCATCAGTATTCCACCGAGTATCCAACTCACTGCTATGATGATTAAGACTAGTAACATGATAATGATGCTACATGACAAAGGGAACCTAAAGCTGGGGTAGGTGTGCAGGTTCCTTAAAATCCAGGCAATCAGTATCCTCTCTATCTAAAGATGAGAATGCATGATGGTGTGACTGTTTCCTGAAAATGCCATGATATTTTCTAGTCCTTCTGTGACTTAATAGAGAAACATATAGTTACTTTTTACTTCTCTACTACTGTCCCTTTATATTTCATTCTCTGGTTTACTTTCATTTATTTAGCTAATTCATTTCACAGTACTTGAGCACCTATTTGTAAGAGGTACACTGTAAGAGAAGCACAAAGTTCACGTTATTTCACTCTTTCATGCTTTCCCCCCCAAGGATTAAACTTTTTCTCCTTTTATGTTGAGCATGATTAATGGCTTTCATAAAGTTTTTTAAAGAAATAGCTATGGGGAGTCCGGGGGTAGGGCAGCACATAAACGCACGTGACGCAGAGCACAAGGACCAGCGTAAGGATCCCAGTTGGAGCCCACAGCTCCACACCTTCAGGGGAGTCACTCAACGACTGCCACCTCTCCAGATGCAAAGGAGGTCTCGAAACTTTACATCAGGCTCAACCTGACGCTGTTGACTGGCTACGGAAGAAGGGCAAAGGGAAGGAGGAGGAGGAGGAGGAGGAGGAGGAGGAGGAGGAGGAGGAGGAGGAGGAGGAGAAAAGAAGAAGGGGAGTCACTTCACAAAAGCAGTGAAGCAGATCTGCAGGTGTCTTTCTTTCCCCCCCTCTGTCTTCCCCTCCTCTCTCTATTTCTCTCTGTCCTATCCAACAACTATGACATCAATAATAACTACAAAAATAAAACAAGGGCAACAAAAGAGAATAAATAAATATTAAAAAATAAATATGAATAAGGGTCAGAAATTAGTTCACTCAGTAGAGCACATGCATTACTGTGCATGAAGTCTATGGTTCAGACCCCAGTACAACCAGTGAAATGGCAGAAAAATGTTATAAATGAAGCTATGGTGACTATGACAAATATATAATAATATAAGTAAGGAAAAGACTACAATAGCACTTCTTAGTAACAATGGAAACAAATATTTCTTATAAATTTCTTCTTCTTCTTATAAGTAATTTGACTAAAAGGATCTCACAGTGGGTTTTGGTGAGTATCAGGCCTTTGAGTAGTGTCTATAATATGTTTTTCATATTTTATATGAAAGTAATTCCTTAATAAAAAAATGAATAAGTGACCCAAGAAGTAGTACTGTGGGTAGTACATAGAACTTGCTTGGGTGAGGTCCTGGATTCAGTCACCACACTGAATGTGCCATCTTAATGCTCTAGTTCTCCCTCTCTCTCTCTTGCTCACTCATAATTAAGTGTTAAGAATTAATCAAATAAGCATATGCATTTTCAGATATTATCTCTTTGTTTTGGCACTAGCTCATTTATGGGAAATTATAATTTCAGTTTAGTTATAGTGGGCACTTCAGTGACTACAGGTAGGGTTCTCTGTCACAGTAAAAATGGCAAGCAGTTAAATGTTGAAAATAAAAGCATACTGCTGGCAGAGGCAGTAGGGGATTTGGGGTCAAAATTTTTCTTGTAGCCTCAGGCTTTCCAATATATAGTTTAAAAACAAGTTTCTCCTTTCACTGCAGGTGGAAAGGTCAAGTCTGAAATTAAATTAGACAGGTACTTCATTTCAATCTATGATGCCTGTGATATTGTTAAATCAAGTATTTTGTTAAATTCTCTCTGAAGCTTGGGGGAACATGAAATACATCTCTGATTTGATGTGTGTGTGTGTGTGTGTGTGTGTGTGTGTGTGTTCATGTATTCAAATATATATATTTTCCACTGCTGGTAATTTCACTCACCTCTTCTTTCTACAGTGATGAGTTCTTGTAAAGCTCAGTGGAACTTTGAAAGTGGAATTAAAAATAAACTTTTGGTAATATGGTGTCTAGACATAGGTCTGTTTATAGGATACTGATAATATTCACATCTGCAGGAATTGTTAAATTTATTTTAAAATGGTTAAATGACTTATAGTCAAAAAATCCTTACAGAAAGACATCCATGTCCATTTCATTTCTATGGCCCACTAGCAATGCCAATACTCAGTTTTTGTGAAGCTTGTCAAACAGAAAGTTGGCATTGTCATTGTATCATTAGCATACATAGATGGTTATAGCTTTATTAAGACACAGAATAATTTTATTAGGTTAACTATAACTTTTCTCCTAATTAAATTAATTTTCATGAGATAAGCATTCCTTTAAATAATATGACCATTTGAGGCAAGGCAGTGGTGTATTTGGTAGAACACAGATGTTACAATGCACAGGAATACAGGTTCAAGTCCACAGTCCATACCTGCGTGTGTGTGTGTGTGTGTGTGTGTGTGTGTGTGTGTGTGTGTGTGTGTGAGCTTCATGAGTGGTGGGTGACACAGTGCTGCACGTATCTCTTTTTCTCTCTGCATCCCTCATCTCTAGCCAATAAACAGAGTAATAAATAAAATATGTTTAAAAAGAAAACAATATGACATTTTAATCACAATGTCAAAATTCATTTTGATGAAATAATTTGATTTTGTGTGATAAAGGCAAAATAGTGAAAGTTTCTTACTAGATTTAAAAAAAATTATTGTGGGATTAATGGTTTATAGTAGACAGTAAAAATAGTTTGTACATATGTAACATTTCCACATAACAATACAGTCCCCACTAGATCCTCCTCTACCATCATGTCCCAGCACCTGAACCTGCCAGCCTTACCCTACCCCCAACCACCCCCACAGAGTCTTTTACTTTGGTGCAATACACCAACTCCAGTCCAGATTCTGCTAAAGTGTTTTCCCTTCTGATCTTGTTTCCCAACTTCTGTCTGTGAGTGAGAGCATCCCATATTTATCCTTCTACTTCTCACTTACTTTACTTAAGCTCCATCCAAGCTAGGTTGAAGGTGAATTCACCATTTTTAACAGCTGAGTAGTATTCCATTGTGTATATATACCACGTCTTACTCAGCCACTCATCTGTTGTTGGACACCTGGGTTGCTTCCAGGTTTTGGCTATTACAAATTGTGCTGCTATGAACATAGGTATACACAGATCTTTTTGAATGGGTGTGTTTGCTTCCTTAGGATATGTCCCCAGGAGAAGAATTGCCAGGTCTTAGGATAAGTACATTTCTAACTTTGTGAACATTCTCCAGACTGTCTAACTAGCTTTGATATTAGAAAGCAAATTAAATCCTTGTGTTGCCAAAGCCTGAGTAAATATTCCTGCTATAAAGTGTCTTTCATTCATTTCTATCCAATATAGTCTGCCAGTTGCCAGCCTGGCTAGAACACAAAGAATGCTTTCTCATTTACATTTTCTTCTACAGCTTAAAGGGAGAGGGTGCAAACATCACAGCAATCAGTGAGAAAGATGAAAGATGATTTTAATAATGTTGCAACTTTCCCCTTAAACATTCTTGAAATTCTTCTTCCTAGGTCTTTTCAGTAGCTTTTCTCAGCTTGGGTCATGTGCACATAATATTAGGGGAATTGTAACCTCAAGAAGAAAACTGAAATAGCTCCCAGCCAGTGAACTATATGCTTTTGCATGAGAAGCCAAGAAAGAATGACAGATTAGGGCTTTGTTTCTGACCTCACTTTCACAGCATCTCTATATTTACATAGCTGGAGTGAGCACAGAGAGAAGTGTTGCTGTCAAAGAGCATTTCTTTTATCCTGTATGTCAACCAAGTTAAAAAAGAAAATACAACTTTCATCTAATAGCTAGAGTCAGGGCATAACACACAGTGCAATCTCAGCTTGCTTCCCTTTTGCTCTCTGTGACGTGTAAGACTGTAGATGATTTAGTACTAGAGCTTGCATTCATCAAAGAGGATCTCTAACTGCCCATTAAACATAGGTTAGGATGTGATTTAAGAACTTAGAAAGCTATTGGAGACAAGTCATAGTTGTGATCACTTCATTGTAGAAACACTTATTTATTCAAACTGGAAAATATTGCAATAACATTTTTTTTGTCACCAGTGTTATATCTGGGCTTGGTTCTTACAAGGCTCAAACCTTCCCTGTAACTGTTATTCCATTTTTTTAATACAGAGATGAAAAACAGAGAGAGATAGAAAGAGGAATAGTGAGGAGAGCAACACCATTCCTCTGTCCCAGAACCGTGAATCTTTGCCCCTTGCAGTTGGGGATAGGGGTTGAACCTGGGTCCTTGCATACAGTAACCAGTGTGATCTACTGGGTGGATTACCTCCCAGCCTCAGCAAAACATTTTAATAGTTATACTTGATTCAGCTTAGGCAGACGTTCTAGAGTAAAGAACTCTATAAATCACCCCTGAAAGTATAGTCTAAAATAGAAATACTCTAGGCTAAAATGGGTGTATTTTCTACCATGAGGATGAACCATTTCCTTTTCTAGCTATGTGCTAACATATCCTTTAGAAAGAAAAGGATATACTACTGCCTGAGTACAGTGAAGGGAAAACAGAAATATTTACACTGTGATTGAAAGATAGAATAGGATAGAGTATTACATGTGGAAGATATGAAAGAGGTACTGAAGGCCAGTTTATCTCTCTTCTTTATGAAGTTGACTTAACAGAAACAAAGTGGCCTTTTTCAAAGATATTGAGATAGTTGAGATGGGTTGACATTGCATTACTTGCAGTACCAAAGATCTCCATATTAGTTTCTAGGTTTCTGGTCCCTTAATTTTATTATCTCATTTAGCTATTGTTTTCATTTAATCTGTACTTGAAGTGTCAAAAATTATAACTTTTTGCAATGCATATTATCTAAGAAAGTTTTTTAATATTTATTTATAAAATGGAAATATTGACGACTGTAGGATAGAGGGGTACATTTCCACACATTGCCCACCCCCAGAGCTCCATATCCAGTCCCCTCCCTTGAAAGCTTCCCTATTCTTTATCCCTCTGGGAAGATGGACCCAGGATCATTATGAGGTACAAAGGGTGGAAGGTCTGACTTCTGTAATTGCTTCCCAACTGAACATGAGTGTTGGCAGGTCAATTCATAATCCTAGCCTGTCTCTCTCTTTCCGTAGTAGGGCAGGGATCTGGGGAGGTGAGACTCCAGGACATATTGGTGGGGTCTTCTTCCCAGGGAAGTCAGGTTGACATCATGGTAGCATCTGGAACTTGGTAACTGAAAAAGAGTTAAGATATAAAGCAGAACAAATTGTTGACTAATCATGAACCTAAAGACAAGAATATTGCAGATGAATGTTTGGGGTCTACATTTTGGGAAATATGATAGGTCTATCTTAAGTATATTCCAAGAGGCCTATGATTATTATTTTTGCCTGAGCCTGAGAGCTAACATGCAGGTGGACCCAAGGTATTGTCTGGGGAGAGGTGTCATAGTTAGAAAAAGGACTAGAAAGTGGATCATGAAGAGAGTAGCTCCCAAATATGGGATAAGTATCTAAATTTTGTTGACTGTAAACCCCATCTATTTGACCTGGGGCCCATAGTCAGCACAGGAACCCGTGTAACTTCTGCATCCCTGTAGGTCTGAACTTACATTCTGTGGTCATGGCTAGGAACATTCTAGGCTGCACTAATTTCAGAACCCATCTTCCTTGCGTATTAGAGTATTTTGTTCAAACTCCCTTCAGAGAATGGAACATTCCGTACCATTATTGATCGACATTGAGGGCAAGCTCCTATAGGGGCCCACAAAGGGGCCCATTATATTATTCCTGATGAAGATGACCCATGACAATGGTGAGAGGAATATGTTAGAAGTCTAGGAGAAAGGGAGTCGGGCTGTAGTGCAATGGGCTAAGCACAGGTGGCGCAAAGCACAAGGACCGGCATAAGGATCCCGGTTCGAACCCCGGGTCCCCACCTGCAGAGGAGTCGCTTCACAGGCGGTGAAGCAGGTCTGCAGGTGTCTATCTTTCTCTCCTCCTCTCTGTCTTCCCCTCCCTCTCTCCATTCTCTCTTTCTCTCTATCCTATCCAACAACGACAACAACAATAATAACTACAACAATAAAACAACAAGGGCAACAAAAGGGAATAAATAAATAAAATAAATTTAAAAAATTTAAAAAAAAAGAAGTCTAGGAGAAAGTTTTGTTTTTATCCTTGGATCAATTTTCAGTTTATACTGTAAAATAATGTTATGTGATGAAGGTCATTTCACTGGGATTTATGGCCTAGTAATATTAGTGCAGGACAATTGTACACAGTAATAGAATTTTTTCTATAAACACACATTTTTGCTACTAATCAGTTTTAAAATATTCCTTAAAGGGGCTGAATGGTGGCACACCCTGTTAAGAACATATATTACTAAGTTTGCCGTCTGTACACTTCACAAGTGATGAAGATGGTGTTCTAGTGTCTATAATTCTCTCTCCCTTCCCCTCTATTTAATTATCTTTATTTATTTATTAGACAGAGAGCCAGAAATCAAGTAGGAAAGGTGAGGGAGAAAAGGAGAGAAACACCTGCAGCCCTACTTCACCACTCGCAAAGCTTTCCCCCTGCTGGTGGGGCTCAAACCTGGGTCTTTATGCATTATAACATGTGTGAACCAGGTGTTTCCCCCCCCCATATACTCCTCCCTCTGCTTCTCTTTTTCTTATCCAATAAAGGGTGGGGGAAATTGCCTTCAGGAGTTTGTTCTTTTTTTCCTCTTGTGTTATCACTGGGGCTCTGTGCCTCCTCTACAAATCCACTGCTCCTGGAGGCCATTTCTCCCCATCTTTGTTGCCCTTGTTATTATTTTTATGATTATTGTTGTTATTGCTGTTGTTTTTGGTGCACAGGAGAGAGAAATCGAGAGAGGAGGGGAAGAGAAAAAGGGAGAGAGAAAGACAGACACCTGCAGACCTGCTTCACCACCTGTGAAACTACCCCCTTACAGGTGGGGAGCTGGGGCTTGAACCAGGATTCTTAGACCAGTCCTTGCGCTTCGTGCCAGATGCGCTTAGCCGGCTGTGCTACCACCTGGCCCCCAGGAATAGTGGATTGTTAGCATCAGCACCGAGCCCCACTGATAACCCTGGAGACAAAATATAAATAAAATTAAAATAAATAAGTAAATATGAGTTAAGAATAAACATTTTTCTGATTCAATAGAAGTGGCTGAATATATATAAATGTCCATGAAAATTTAAAATGCTGATTTTCCAGTTTCACAATGTCCCTTTTAAAATTTACCCCTGGATTTAATTTTTTTTTCATTTCTAAATGATATATTATTTTGTCTACAAACTCTAAGCCAGTGCATCTTGGTGTGTGTTTCTGAATTTATAAGATACTTTGAAATTACCAGTAATGGAAGTGTAGGGTACATAAGCAGTGTCCATCTACTCTTGCAAAAATCCCATAGGACAGAGAACACTTAGCATGTAAAAGTGGTGTGGATAAAGTCCTAAATGTTAGTAGAAATGATTTCCTCTTTCTACATTAACAATAACTATAGATATCTATGAAAAATCTACAAGGAAAGGGTATTTTATTTACCTTTAAATAAGTAGGAATATAACTTATTGTTTAATAACTATAAGTTGGTAACTCTGTCCTTTATGATATGAATTATTGCTGAATAAGTTAGGAGTTAATTCTCTAAGCCCTTTTCTTGCCTAATATATGATCTCAAAGAACTTACTCATCTGCCATAGTCCTGTTAAATGAAAAAAGTTTAATTCATTAGGATCTATTCTACACTCTGCCTGTCAACATAGAACATGTCTCAGTTACAGTAATTTGTTTAGTGTCTGAATAACATCCAAGAAAGTTTCAGTTTCTTGTCATTGAGTATGATGTTTGCTATGGATTTTCTGTATATAGACTCAACTATTGAGTTGTTGAAAAAATATATAGTGCTATAAAAAGTGTCTATGGAGGGGCCAGGTGGTGGCACACCTGGTTGAGTGCACACATTACAGTGCTCAAGGACCCAGGTTCAAGCCCCTGGTCCCCACCTGCAGGTGGAAAGCTTCACAAGTGGTGAAGCAGGGCTGCCAGTGTCTCTTTATCTCTGTCCCTGTCTACTTGTTCCCTCTTAATTTCTGTCTGTCTCTCTCCAATTACATACATACATACATATATATATAATTTTTAAAAATTGTCTATGGAAATATATGTGAAATCTATATATGGGTATCTGACCATATTAGATCACAGCTGAACAAGTATTAGATTATTCCCAAGGGATACTGGTAAAAGATGAAGTACAAATCATTCAAAGATCTTAAACAGTTCTGAAAAAAATTAATTTAACTGAAAAAAATATCTGTGACCTTCCATAGATCAATCAATATCTCCACATCTTGATGTTATCAGCTATTACACCAAGGTAATGATTATAGTCAGGATTTTTACTAGTTATTCACTGTGGCGCCCCATCAAGTTTGCCAGGGAGTCTGACACTGTCATCTCCTCTGGATCTTCATTCAGACTTCAAGGAAACTGGGCAGAAAGGACGAGAGTAGGACGATGCATTCTCCCCCCATTATTGTTACAAATAATTATACTGTCACAATTGATTAATAACACTTTGGCAGTGCCTGGTGGAAATGGAGAGTCAGAAGCACCTCCTCTCCTTTACACAGGGGCATATTTGAAAGTTACATTATGAAAATGGGGAAGGTGGGTCAACATAGACGGACAAAAGAAGTTATGTTATGACCTGCCCCTCAAAGAAAGAATGCAGAGATTGAGACCTGCCAGGTACAAGTTGACGTATTGAAACAAAGAAAGATTAATAGTTAAACTGTACCAGACCTAGATGAGCAGTGGTCCATGACTAGGCAAAGATCAGTTTGCCCCCCATAAAAGATTTATGATAGAAATAGCCCTCTGCAAAAGTCAAAAACAATTCTGGGTATGACCTCCCCTGAGAACAGGGCGATACTAAGTATTGTGCCATTCTTTACAGTAATAGGGAAGTAACATTTAGCCTGCCAAAGCCACAAGACTATGATGCTTATTGCTACTTCCTTATGATCTAGTTGTTTAGGCAACCTGAATGTAACCTGAAAAAAGTATAAAAATTAATGCAGTTTCACTATTAAAATGAGTCCAGATTCACCCTCCAATAGAGTGTGGTGTCTATCTGTTCTTCCTTGCGCTGACTCCTGACCCACTGAGGAGGTTGCCTTCGAGACCCCTGACTCTCCTGCTGCTCATCCACTGTGGTGGTCAGCGGCAGTTCACTAGTTAATTATTATTTTAGCAACCATTTAAGAGAAGTGAAATAATCACACAATATTTGAGAAAATTCTCTGCTTTCTCTGAATTTCTGTTTGTGATTCATGAAGTTCTATTTTGTTGATGTAGAAGTTTTTGCACTTTTTGACTGGGATTTCTTCATCTAAACATCTTTATGTTAAAAAAAAAAAAACACGAATTTCCACACAGTTCCGTTTTGGACTCATGATAAGAGCTTAGGTAATTAGTGAAGTTATGGTAAAGAGATACCTGGGGATATTTTAGTGTGATGCAATAAGGAAGAAAAACTTGCCAGTAATGAGAATTGGTGGAGGGAGCTATTCAGAAAATTTAACCAGAGAGAAAGATAAGAATTATTGCAAATATATGTTTTATCTTGTAAAAGAATTCTACTTTATGTCATATTCAGATCTGAGATATAATTTAACAAACAAGTCTACTAATCATAATCTATTCAGTAAAAATTGTGTCTTACACCTGTTTGTTACACAGTTTCACTAACATTATGGTCTTTGCAGTATTCTTCAAAGGAAAACAAAGAAGAAATGCTTATAAGGTATACTTCATCAGTGTTCTTAATTTCTCCTGTTCTAGACATAATCATTTTCACATTTGCCTCACAATTGGTTTTTTTTTATTTTGACAAATTACAACAAAAACTTTGGATAAGTAGACATTACTGTTTTTAAGCAGATATATTTATTTTTATTCCATTAATAAAACTGAAAGAAACAAAACCATCCCAGTGCTTCGTTTTGCTAAGGAAAACCTATATTATGCCTGTTGAAATTTTCATCATGCTGGTTAGTTTTTAAAATAAACCTTAAGATTTTGTTTACATTGTTCTAACTGGAGTTTTATATTAAATTTAATAGTATCCTGTATTCGCTTATATATTGTACAAAAGAAAATTGCAATTTTGTGCTTGATGAACTAAGGTATTGGGTTCATTAATGAAGAAATTTGGGATAAGCAAAGAGGTAAAACAACATTCTGCAGTAATTGCTGGTAGAAGAGTAAGTAAGCTGCATATCACTCTGCTATAGATCATATCTGAGAGGTTGAGGTTTCACTGCCCTGAAGCAGGTTATATTACAGTCCATTTATTTGTCAGGGTAAGATTTTATTAGCAACCAGCTCCAGACCTTGCATGAGAATGAATCTTCTCACAGCCTGAACATAAAAGACTAATGGAGTTCAGAATCAACACAGCATTTGAAAGCTTTAGCCCAGGATCAGTGAGGTGAGGAGGTTGAAGTTAATGTTCCATTCTGTTCTGCTTAGATGACGCTGATAACAAAAATACATGTGTGTATGTGTTTTCATCTTGATCTGTTGGCATTATGCATTAGCTCTCTATCTATTATAGCTCATCCACATGTTTGTAAATCAAAGTTGTAGCATAGACATGAAAGGGAAAATGTGATTTTTAGCTATTTTAGAAACAGAAAAATGATGGGATTAGGAATTTTTCATAAAACATGGGAATTTCACTAAGGCTTGTGAAGATGGCTTAAAAATAATTTCTTCTCTCAATGCCACTGGAGGATCAGCTGGCAAAAAATAGTCTATGTGAAACTTGAACAAATTATTTAATGAGAGAACTCTGTATCTATTTATTTTATTTTATTGGGGGATGGTTAATGGTTTATAGTGTAGTTGTTGACACATGAGTACAATTTCTCATCTCCCCATGCATCATGCAACATAACCTCAAGATTCACTTCACAACCTCCCTTCCTCTCCTTTTTCAGAGTCCTTTGCTCTGGTGCAATACACCTGGTCTCTCTGTCCTTTTTCTTATGTTTCTCATATACAGAGATCATCCAGTACTCATTCTTTTCTTTTTGTTTTATCTCCCTTAACATTAGTCCTTCAAGCTCTATTGAAAATGACAGAAAGGAGATGACTCCATCATTTTAAATAAGTGAGTAGTACTCCACTGTGTATACTTCATACAGTTTTCTTACCCACTCATTTGCTGTTAGATATCTGAGTTGCTTCCAATTTTTTCCTATTACAAACCGTGCTACTATGAATATAGATGTACATAGTTCTCTTCTGAGTTTGTTTGTTTTTGTTTCCTTTGGATAAATTCCCAGGATAGAAACTACGGGATTATAAATTAGGTCTGTTTCTAATGTTTTGGGAAATTTCCAGATTGTTTTCCACAAGAGTTGGTACACTCCCATAGCCAGTGAAAAAAGTGTGCCTTCCTCTTCTTTTCCTCATCCTCTTCAACATTTCTTGTTCCTTTCATTTCTAAGGTATGACATTCTCACAGGGTGAAGTGGTATCTCATTGTTGTCTTTCTCTGTACTTCTCTGATATTCACTACATGCCTTTGCCCCATTTTATAATGGGGTTATTTATTTATTTATTTTTGCTTTTATTGCTAAATTAACTGCATTCTTTATGTATTTTAGTTATTAGTCCTTTTTTTTGTACTATGTTGTATAAGGATCTTCTCCCATTCTGTAAGGTTTTACTATATGGGTGGTGGTAGCTTTTGTCATGCAGAACATGGTGATAAACAGTGGTCCAATATTTCAATCCAATTTTCCAACACCACTTGTTAAAGGGACTCTCATTTTTCCATTTTATGTTTTGAGCCCCTTTGTCAAAAATTATTTGTTTGTAGATGAGGGGGTATATTCATGTTTTAGTTGTTTTATGATTAAGAAGAACAGTTAATTTGCTTAAATAATGTAATTAATTATTCTATCTTAGAAGCAATAGTATGCACTTTCGAGATTATCTCAGGAAAGCTCTCTACAACTGGAACGATATCATCTTTAACATGGACTGACTATAGATGTTTAAATAGTTGCCCGCCCTAAATACTTGATTCTACAGAGGCTAGGAATCTAATTCAAGTGATGCAATTGAATCCTGTTCAGATTTAGCAAGTTGTATAGTTTTCCTCAAAGGTGGAGGTAGTGTCCAAGGCTGGGTGAAGGAGAAAGTTAGTATCATGGTGAAAATTAACTAATAGGGTCATTTAAGTGAGTGGTTCTGAGAATTGTGTGCATGTCATACTCACTGACACAATATAAAACTGTTCAAATACATTCAAACACAGCATCATATCAAATATCACTTTTCACTATTTTCTTTCTTGTGTCATTTTTTTATTGGGGGTGGAGTGAATGGTTTACAGTGCAGTCGTTGACACAAGGACACAATTCCACTCTGCACAGCAATCTCACCCACAACCTGGCTCCTTTTTATGTCACCATGCACCAGGACCCAAAGGTTCTTTACAGCCCCTTCCTGCTCCTCATTCCTCAGAGTCTTTTTCTTTGATGCAATACACCAGCCCCACTCCAAGTTTTACTTTGTGGACTACCTCCCTGTCTCTATTTGTGTTTCTTAAATGCTTGATTGCTCTAACGATAGGACTATGAGATAATATTAAGAAGAGACAGGTCCACTACTCAAGACTTCTATAGCTTGGTTGCAGGATTCCCCTTTACTTCAACACTTTCAAAAATGTTACCTTAAAAACTCTGGTCCTTTTTCCAGCCATTACATCATCTCCCCAGACAATAACTTGGATCCACCTGCATATCAGATTTCAGGCTCAGGAAAAAACAAACAAACAGACAAACAAACAAAAAACAAACTAGTATAGCCATAGGCTTTTTGGAATATAACTGAAATAGGCCTACTAGCTAGCTACAAAATGGAGACCCCCCCCCAACTCTTCATCTGCACTACTCCAGCCTTTAGGTTCATGATTAGTCAACAATTTATTTGGCTTAGTATGTTAACTCTCTTTTCAGACACCAGGTTCCAGATGCTAGCAGGATGCCAACCAAACTTCCCTGGAGAGACAACCCCACCAATGTGTCCTGGAGCTCTAATTCCCCAGAACCCCACCCCACTAGGGAAAGAGAGAGGCAGACTGGGAATATGGATCAACCTGTTAATGCCCATCTTCAGTAGGGAAGCAATTACAGAAGCCAAACCTTCCACCTTCTGCATCCCACAATGACCTTGGGTCCATACTTTCAGAGGGATAAAGAATAAGAAAACTATCAAGGGAGATACAGAATTCTGGCAGTGGGAATTGTGTGGAGTTATACCCCTTTTATCCTATGGTTTTGTTAGTGTTTCCTTTTTATAAATAAAAATAAAAATGAAACAAAAAAAAACAGAGGTGCTTGCTTGCAACATAGAAATAGAAATGTATCTTAAAAGCATCAGGAAGTTTAAGGAGAATAAAGTACCAAATAGTGCAACAGGAATATACTCAATATTATTAAAGTTCACATTTTTTTGGTGTGGTTCTGCTGAGCATTGTGGATAATTTCAGAGATCTGAGAATATGGAAACTAGCACAAGGTAGAAATATTAAGCAAACAATTGATGTTCGAATAGTAGTGCCCTTGTAATTAGTTGAAAACTAAAATATTACCCAACTAATATGAAGTGATATCTTCAGTGGGCAGTTTGGAATTATTAATACATGTGATGTAAATTTAACCTGTGAAACTGATCTTTGGTCCTTTAGACTCATGGTTCCATGAACATTATAGACTGTATTTTATTCTTTGCAATAGGGTGATCACTGCAGCCTTTTGATAGTAACTACAAGATACCTACTTTCATCTTTTAAGAACATAATCTGATGAATTCAGAAGCATAAACAAGTAATTTCTCTAAACACAAAAATAATATATTTTTGGAAAATCATAACCTCTTAAATCCTCAAATTTTCTCTGGATAATTTACCTCCTTGACTTAGTAAAACCCAATTTTTCTCTTAAAATTTTTTTTTGATGCTAACTCTGGAAGAAGTACCATTGGTTTGCTGGGTGATGGTGTACCCAGTTGAGCACACATACTACAGTCCACCAAGACCCAGGGTAAAGTTCTTTCTCACCTGCAAGAGGGGATCTTCGTTAGTGGTAAAGTGGGTGTTTCTCTCTTCCTCTCTATCTCCCTACTCCCTCTCAATTTTTCTTTGTTTTTATCAAGTAGATAAATAAAATATAGAAAATATACAAATATGTATTAAAAAGTAGCATTCTAGTGTTACTCCTTAAATCTTTTAAAAATCTTATTATAATGAGAGAAAGAAAGACAACAAGAGAAAGAGCAGAGAACTGTTCAGTTCTTGCTTATGGTGTTGCTGGGGATTGAACCTTGGATTTGAGAGCCTCAGAGACAAAAATCTTTTGCATATAAATTATGCTATCTCCCTAACCTAGTTTTTAAGTCTTAAGATCAAACTGTGTAGCTACATCTTATCATACCACACAATACACTGTTTGATTATTCATCCATTGGACCCCTTCTCTTTTCTTTTTTTAATATTTATTTATTTATTCCCTTTTGTTGCCCTTGTTTTATTGCTGTAGTTATTGTTGCCGTTGTTGTTGGATAGGACAGAGAGAAATGGAGAGAGGAGGGAAAAACAGGGGGAGAGAAAGATAAACACCTGCAGACCAGCTTCACCGCTTGTGAAACGACTCCCCACTCCCTGGTGGGGGCCTGGGGGCTCAAACTGGGATCCTTACACCAGTCCTTGAGCTTTGTGCTACCTGTGTTTAAATAACCTGCTGCGCTACTTCCCAACTCCCCCCCTTCTCTTTTCTTAAACTCCCATCCACCACCCTGCTTTGTTTGTAGCTTGAGCTCTGCATCATATACTAAAGCTTTGCTTTTATTTACCTCCCTTCCTTACTTATTTTGTTTCTTTATGTCCCAAAATATTGGGATATTGATCTTTTGGTATTTGCCTCTCTCCTTTTAGTTCGTTCACTTAGCATAACTTCCTCCACTTCAATATATGTTGTAGTAAAAGTCAAGACTTCATCTGTTTTTATAGTTAAGTAACATCCACTGAAAATACAGCTCACATCATTCTTTTTAAATCTTAGAAGAACTTTTAAACTACTTTGTTATCTTTATTAATTTATTGTATAGAGACAGCTAGACATCGAGAGGAATGGAGAGACAGTGAGACAGAGAGGGAGAGAGACAGACACTTGCTGCCCTACTTCACCACTCATAATGCTTTTCCCCTGCAGGTGGGGGTGAGGGTTGAATCTAGGGTCTTGTGCATTGCAACGTAGGCTTAACCAGGTGTGCCACCAACTGGACCCTACATTTCACAACTTTTTTTTCTGTTTTTCTTAGTAATGAAGTATGTACTTTATTGTGTTTGCATTTCTTTTTTAAAATTTTTATTAGTGATTTAATAATGATTGACAAGATGGCAAGATTATGGGATAAGAGGGGGACAACTTCCACCACCAGAATTCTGTATCCTCCCCCCATCATTGGAATGCTCCCTATTCTTTATCCCTCTGGAGTATAGACCAAAATTCTTTATGGGATGCAGAATGTGGGAGATCTGGCTTCTGAATTGCTTCTCTGCTGGGCATGGGCATTGACAGGTCAATCCGTACCCTGTTCTATCATTCCCTAGTGGTATAGGATTCTGGTAAGGTGGGGTTCCAGGACTCATTGGTGAGGCTGTTTGCCCAAGAAAGTCATGTTGTTGGAATCATGGTATCATCTGGAACTTGGTGGCTGAAAAGAAATAAGATATTAAACAGAACAAATTGCTTAGTAATCAGGAACCTAAAGGTAAGAGTATAGCAGATGAGATTTGGGGTCTTCATGGTGGAAGAAGCTAGGAAATCTATTTTAGGTATATTCCAAGGGGCTCATGACTATTAATTTTTGCCTGAGCCCAACAGCTAACATGCAAGTGGGCTAAAGGTATTGTCTAGGAAGATGGTGTCAGAGTTGGAAATAGGACTAGAAAACTGGATCAGGGCAGAGACCAGCTCCCAAATATGGAAAAAGCATATAGATACGCTAGCTATAAACCGTGTCTATCTGACCTAGCACCCTATGTCTATCTATACATAGCACAGAGGCCTATGAAATTTCTGCATCCTGCTGGTCTGAACTAGCATTCCAGGGTCATAGCTAGGAACATTCTAGTTTGCACTCATTTCAGGACCAGTCTTCCTCGAGTGGCAGAGTATGTTGACCCAGCCTCCCTTTGGAGAGTGGGGCAGTTTCTACCATTGTTGTTATACATGGAAGGCAAGGTCCTGTAGAGGCCCACAACAGGGTTTATGATGTTATTTCTGGTGAAAATGACCATCACTGGTAGAGAAAAGGATCTGTCAGAGGTCTAGGCCCATCATATCTATGTGGGAATCCCAGAATTCACTTACTAGGGCCCAGGGTGATGGGATAGACTGGTAGTGACTGAAGAACCATAATTAAAGTGTATCAATCTCTTGCCTTATTCAACTTTTGTAGTTCTTACTTTATCTGACAGAGCTAGGCTTAGATAGGAAGTAGGTGAGAAGGTGTGCCATCCAGGATGTGTGCCACCCAATATGGAACTTTATGTTTATTTTAATTTTTTTACTATTTATTTTTCCTTTTGTTGCCCTTGTTTTATTGTTGTTGTAGTTACTGTTGTTGTTGATGTCATTGTTGTTGGATAGGACAGAGAGAAATGGAGAGAGGAGGGGAAGACAGAAAGGGGGAGAGAAAGATAGACACCTGCAGACTTGCTTCACTGCCTGTGGAACGACTCCCCTGCAGGTGGGGAGCTGGGGGTTCGAACCAGGACCCTTACGCCAGTCCATGTGCTTTGCGCCATGTGTGCTTAACCCATTGCGCCACCACCTGACTCCACTAATATGGAACTTAAGAGTCAAATGAGCTAAGAAAAGTCTCACGAAAAGAAGTTATTATTAAGAATGCATTAAAAATTTGAGGCCAGTACTGAAATTAATTTCAATTATTGGAAGGCTTAAATGCTTAGATTGAAGGAATATATGCTCAGAACTGAAATCTATGCATTAAAAAGCTTGAGACATTCAATCTATTTCCCCTCTCTCATACTGATTACATATTTATTCACTTTTCTGTGTGTGAGCATTAGAGTTGTTTCTGTATTCTGAAGTATCCTAGTTAGTGCAGAGCAAACATACATGTGCACATATCATTTTTAGATTAGTGGTTTTGTTTGTTTGTTTGCTGTTTTTGCTAGATTCCTAGGAGTAGAATTGCTTAATCATGGGGTAGAGCTGTCTTAATAGTTTGAGGAATCTCCCCACACCTTAAAACATATTGAAGAGGGTGTAGGGCAGTAGCACAGCAGGTTAAACACATGTGGCACAAAGCACAAGGACCTACATAAGGATCCAGGTTTTAGCCCCTAGCTCCCCAACTACAGGGGAGTTGCTTCACAGGCGTTGAAGCAGGTCTGCAGGTGTCTATCTTTCTCTCCCCCTCTCTGTCTCCCTATCTCTCTCCATTTCTCTTCTGTCCTATCCAACAATGACGACATCAATAATAACTACAGTGATAATACAACAAGGGCAACAAAGGGAAAATAAATTAAAAAAACATATTCAAGAAAATACAGATAGAAGACTCTGTGATATTGGCTTCAGTTGCATCTATGCACACTTGACTCCAAAGCAAACTGAAAGACATCTGTACAGTGAAAAAAAACTACCATTGAAACAAAAGATATTTTATTGGCTAGGAGAAATTTTCACACATCAGATATCTGATGGAGTTATACAGTGGTATCTCAGTAGCTGGTTCTAAAAGGCACAAGGAGTGTTGAAATAAACAATACCAAACACTGTGACTGGCATTGGAATCAGAGGAGGAGCTGCTGCCCTCCTGGGGCCACCTACCAACCACCCTTCCCACTTTTTTCTAAGCTCAGTTCATTGTGTGAGAGGCTACTTGCACAGGTAGTTCCAGCCTTTCAGGTGGATCCTCTATCCACTTCTGACTCTCTGCTACATTCTCCTGCCATTTTTGTTATGAGTGCCCCTACTCATGTACCCTTGTCTCATGTGCACTACCCATGTAGTACCCTGCATAGTACCCATGGCGGTATTGTCCTATAAGCTTTAAGTGCTGAAGTATCTTTTCCATATTGAACTGTGTTGAACATTAACTTTGATGAATTTTGAAGCCTGCCGGTTTCAAGTTAGGACTATATATGAATTTACTGAAGCACAAATAGTTATCAATTATAACCAGGATGTTAAAATATGAAAACTGAGATTTGATATATTTGATAAGGGCCAGGCGATAGCACACCTGGTTAAGTGCACACATTACAGTGCACAAGGACCCAGGTTCAAGTCCCTGGTCCCCACCTGTAGGGGAAAGCTTCACAAGTGGTGACGCAGGGCTGCAGGTGTCTCTGTCTCTCTCCCTCTCAATTTATGACAGTCTCTAACCAATAAATAAATAAAAAGATAATTTAAAAAATTTAAAAAAAGAAATAGATCTTTATATTCTGCTTCAAAGTTGTAGTCAGTTATTTACTTGGACCATCTCATAGTTAAGTAAACTATCTCAATATGGCAAGAGTGGCATCTGTGACAGAGAACATATTAGTTATTGGGAATATAGAAAACACTTTGTCAGCAATGCTACTCAAGCACAACATTGTCAGGTTTATGGTCCCTCTTAAGGTAGATTCTTATCAATGAGATACAGTTGGGCAGTCCAGGGGTTGGTATGGTGGGTAGAGGACATGCCTTGAGTGTATAAATCTCCAGGTTTGTTTCCATAATACATATTATTCTAAAGTGTTCTGGTCTCGGTCTCTCTCTCTCTCTCTCTCTCTCTCTGGTCTCGAATCAGAGGGCAGGGGAGTATATAGCATAATGGTTATGCAGAGTCTCTCATGCCTGAGGCTTTGAAGCAATGAGTTCAATATCCTGTACCACCATAAGCCAGAGATGATCAGTGCTCTGGTATATAAATAAATTAATTAATTAAAAGTTGAAAATTCAGCTTGATAATTTAAAATATAAATTTAGGGGTTAGCAAAATAATTCACCTGTACAGTGTACTGATTTGCCATAAGCTCCAACCAAGTCTGAGCTCAGCTTCCACCACAGAGAAGAAAACTTCAGTGTAGTGATTTCTCTAACAGTCTCCTTCCTTCCCCCATCTCAACACTTTATATCTGAAAAAACTTTTTTGATGTAGAATTTTATCCATTACACATAATTGTGGGGAGTACTGATATATATATATATATATATATATATATATATATATATATATATATATGACAAGCTTCATAGGATTCCTCTTGCATGGTAGAGTCTACAAATAATTTCTCATAGTGCTTTGCTTTTACAGTGTACCCCAGATTTATAACTTTATCACAGTCTGTTCCTGGGCAAAGGAAAGAATCCAAGATATTATGCTGCAACATATCATACAGCAGGAAATTTAAAATTCTCGGTTCAAAAATGTATCTCTTGAAATAATTTCTAGAATAGATATAGGGTATTTATTTCAAGAAATTCAAAACCAATCTTTTACTCCATCTCATTCATTCTCACCATACACACACTAGTAATGAAAAGTTGAAGTAAAAACTACCCTACACCTTTGATACATAGATATGCTAAGTGATTTATTTATAAATATAACTGCTAGTAGATATGAAACTCCTTGTTCCAAAGACTTTGCAGCATTTCCCTGCCTAATGAATGAAATATTTTCTTTGTAAAGAGGGTAATGATTAGTCTTCCCCCTCCCCCCCTTTTTTTTTACCTTTATGGCCATTAATTTTGAATGTGTTTACAATCATGGTCACCTACAACCTTTTTGTCATTCTGAAGCTCAAATAAACGACATGGATTTCTGAACCATGTGTCACCATTGTCAGGTTTAAATCATTTTCTCTAAGTTAGTTTCACAGGACAGATGGACTGACAATTCCAACTCTATCAATGTCCATTGAGAAAATGAACAGGAGTTCCTTCTTTATACAGTCTATAAAAATCTCAGTATACTTGTTGTTTCAGAGTATTCAGGGGATAAATAAAAACTTAATTTAAAATTAAGTTTAAATAATAAAGGACTGTGTTGGTTGGAAAGAACAGGTTTCTCTCTCTTAGAAAAATGACATTTATTGTGTATAGGAAAATCCAGCAATTTCTGCTGACCTTTGCTAAGTCATAGCTAATAAACTCTTTAAGTGACTTGTAAAACTGAGTGAAAAAAAGGAATGAAAGAGATAAATTGACATCTGCATACAGAGACTCTGTATTTTGAAAAATGTGTTAAAAGCTGGGGAGACAGCATAGTGCTTATGCAAGAGACTCTCATACCTTAGGCACCATAGGTCCCAGATTCAATCCCCAGCACCATTAAAAGCCAAAAAATTGCAAGATGTTTAATGTACTTTTGAAATTTTTTCAATGGGAGGTTAATGGTTTACATTACAGTTGTTGTCACATGGGTACAGTTTTCTCATCAGACCAAAATAGGTGCCTGCAAAACACTCTCACTTTCAAATTAGGTCCATCATCTGTACCAGAACCTGCAAATATGCCTTGCCCTCACCCCTTTCCCTGTCCTCCCCAATACTAGTCCATTAGCAAAAACAGTCCAAGTTTTACTATATGTTTCCCCTTTCTGTTCTTGTTTACTTTTTAAAAAATTTTCTTGGTTGAATATATATTTTTTAATTGGGGGGATTAATGGTATACAGTAAATATAGTTTTTGGCACATGTGTAATATTGCTCACTTTATTGAAAAAAATTCTCACTCCACCCTAGGTCCTCTTCTACCATCAGGTACCAGGACCTGAACACCTTCCCTTCCAGCATTCTTTTACTTTGGTGCCATACACTAAACCCAATCCAAGTTCTGTTTTGTGTTTTCCTTTCTGTCCTTATTTCTCAACTTTTGTTTGTGAGTGGTGTGATCTCATATTAATCTTTCTATCTCTGACTAATCTAATGAATCTCATTTAAGCTCTATCCAAGATGAGTTGAAGAAGGTGAATTAACCATTTTTAATACCTGAGTAGTATTCCATTTTGTATATATACACCATAACTTACTCAGCCACTTAACTGTCCTTGGACACCTGGGTTGCTTCTAGGTTTTAGCTACTACAAATTGGGATGGGTGTGTTTGGTTCCTAGGGCTATATCCCCGGGAGGGGAATTGCTGGGTTATAAGGTAGGTCTATTTTTATCCTTGTATGAATTCTTCAGACTGCTCTCCACAGAGGTTGGACCAATTTACGTTGTTCCTAGTAGTACAGGAGGGTTATTTTCCCTCACAACTTCTCCTTCCAGAATTTGTTGTTGCTATCTTTTCGGATGTATGATACTCTCACAGGAGTTGAAGTGGTATCTCATTGTTGTATTTATTTGCATTTATCTGACAATCAATGGCTTGGAACACACACACACACACACACACATATATATATATTGGCCTTTTGGATCTTTTCTTTGGTGAATATTCTATTTATATCCTCTCCTCATTTTTGGATGAGGTAATTTGTTTTAAAAAGGAATTTCAATATATTCTTGATACTTTATAATAAGTTGATTTTTATATATGTGGTGGTAATAAACATACCCTTTTAGTAGTATAATTTCTATTCTATTAAAATATGCTTTTTAGCATGAGTTTGAATTATGTATAATACATAAAATATGTAAAATCTCTCATTTGTGTATTTATAGCAGATTAAACTAGCATGAGTACCTGTACATGAGAAATAGTCTGGCTTCAGTTCAACTACAAAGAGCACATAACTCTCTTAGTGTTAAAGCTTTTATTTTCATACCATTAAACTATCATTTATTCATCCTACTGTCAAAGGTAGCAAAGCAGAGTAATTTTGCATCTCCATGTGAAAAAAAATTAGAAGTGCTTTTGATAGATTGTGCATATACATTGCTAAAGATTCTACTTTCATATTTTTCCAATTTTTGACTTCTTTATATACCCAGAAGTAGCATCACAGAGAGATAAATGTGTGGAAGTCTCTTGTGTTAATTTATCAAAAAATGTATTAGTATTGGGTAAAGAGAAAAATTAAGTAACTAAGATTCACATCAAAATATATCAAATGTTTTATTTTATATTTTAATATTAAGAGTTTTTATTTTATTTTTATTTAAAAATTTTGTATTGCTATTACGGTTATCATTGGGCCTTGCTGCTTACATGATGAATTTTTGGCACCTAAATATAATTTTTGTTTTCCACTTTTTTTTTTGACAAGAGACAGAGAAATTGAGTGGAGAGGGGACATAGAAAGAGAGAAAGATAGCCATATGTAGTATTGCTTCACTGTTCGTGAAGCCTTCTCCCTGTAGTGGAAACAGGGGGCTTGAATCCAGGTCCTGTATCGCAATAATATCTACTCTTTTCCCAGAATGCTTTACCATGATCTTGATAACTATTTTTTTCATTTATAAAAGGGAAACACTGACAAAACCATAGGCTAAAAGGGGTGTAACTCAACACGATTCCTACCACCAGAACTCCATATGCCATCGCCTCTCCTGATAGCTTTCCTATTCTTTAACTCTCTGGGAGTATGGACTCAAGGTCATGGGGTGCAGAAGGTTGAAGGTCTGGTTTCTATAATTTCTTCTCCACTGAGCATGGGCATTGACAAAACGATCTATACATCCAGCCTTTCTTTCTCTTTCCCTAATGGGATGGGGCTCAGTGGAAGCCGGGCTCCAAAACACATTGGTGGGGTTGTCTGTCCAGGGAAGTCTGGTTGGCATCATTCTAGCCTCTGGAACCTGGTGGCTGAAAAGAGAATTAACATATAAAGCCAAACAAGTTGTTGACCAGTCATGAACCTAAAGGTTGGAATAGTGCAGATGAAGAGTTGGCAGGGAGGTGGAGGGGGGGGGGTCTCTGTTTTGTGGATAGCTAGTAGGTTAATTTTAGTTATATTCTAAAGGGCCCATGACTATACTAGCTTTTTTTTCCTCCTGAGCCTGAAATCTGATATGCAGATGGCTCCAAGTTATTGTCTGGGTAGGTGATGTCATGGCTGGAAAAGGGACCAGGAAGCTGGATCAGGGAAGAGACTAGCTCCCAAGTATGGGAAAGGTATATAAATATTGTTGACTGAAAACCCCATCAATTTGATCTGATCTGGGGCCCATATTCAGCTTAGGAGACCATGTAGCCTCTGCATCCCTGTAGATCTGAGCTCACATTCTGTGGTCATAGGTAGGGACGTTCCAAGCTGCCCTGATTTCAGGACCCATCTTCTTCAGGTGGAACATAGAGTATTTTGTCCATCCTCCCTTTGGACATTCTCTACCTTTGTTAATCCAAGTTGAAGACAAGGTCATATAGGGGCCCATAAAGGGATCTATTGTGTTGTTCCTGATAGAGATGAATGGTAACACTGGGGAGATGGGTCTAGGCCCATCATGCCGGTTTGGGAATCTCAGGACTCCCCAAATAGGGCCCCAGCTGATGGGTAGCTTAAGGGTCATCCATAAAGTATGCCAGTGTCTTGCCATTATTCAGCTTTTGCAGTCCTTGCTTTGATAAGGTTAGATTTGGTGTGAGTGAGGGAAGTATAGTAGGAAGTAGTTGAGGGTATCTAAGTCTAATTAGATACTATTTCATTATGAACTTTATACTGACTCACTGCAGACTATTGTGTACTTTTGCTTTCTGGTATATATTTTGTCCTATTTTTTTGATACATGTGAACATATGCCCTATCTCAGGGAACCTGGTTTATATCTGGGTTTTGGAACTTTGTTAGGAGGTGAACCACCTGGATTGGAATTAGAGAATCCTATGAAAGGAAAGGTCTCACATACATAATGAGGCTGAAGGGTTGAAATTCCATACCAGATGTCTCTGGACACAGTCTGAAGTGTAGCATACTGAGGTAGTACTCATTGTGTTGATTAAGTTGGATCAGCAGGTGTAGTATCAGTTGTTATGAACTGAGAGAAACATGCAGTAAAGTGAGCCCCACCCTAGAGATTCCAGGACTGGGGGAAATATGGGCTCTATAAACGAAGCTGCTATCTTAGGGTTTAAGAAGGCAATAGATAGTTATTGCAATAATCATATTATTTGGCAATTGGGTTAATTTTGAAAAATTCCTTTGTTAGGTTTTATTGTATCATACGACAAACCTCACCATAATTTATGTCCTTTGACATTTTTTGTATATAGCTCTGCCATGATTGTTTCTGTTCTCCCTGGTCTAAGTTTTTCAAAGAGTCAACATATCAAAGACTCAGCCTATGGTCTGTGCATTAAATAGTTTGAGACATTCAATCAATTTTTCCCCTCTAATTTTAAGTAAATAGTGATGTATATGACCACAAGTTAATAGGAGTGTACATAAACACCATTCCCACCACCAAAAGACTGTCCCATCCCATACCCCACCCCCCATCCCCCACCCCCTAGCCCCATGAATTTAAAATCCATCCTCACCCTTAACCCAGGATTTTTACTTTGGTGCCCTACTCCAAATTCAGTCAAATCATGCTTTGAGTTTCCCTTTCTGTTCTTCTTCTTAACTTCTGTTTATGAGTGGGATTATTCCATACTTCTATTTATCTTTCTGACTTAGCTCACTTAACATATTTCATTCTAGCTTCATACAAGTTGACTCAGAGAAGGATTGTTCATTGTTCTTAATAGCTGCATAGTATTCCATTGCGTATATATACCACAACTTTCTCAGCCACTTATCTGTTGTTAGGTACCTGGTCTCGAAACTTTACATCAGGCTCAACCTGATGCTGTTGACTGGCTATGGAAGAAGGGCAAACGCTAGAAGAAGAAGGTACCTGGGTTGCTTCCAAGTTTTAGCTGTTACGAATTGTGCTGCTATGAAGATAGGTGTACACATATCCTTTTGATTGGGTGTTATGGAGTCCATGGAGTATATCCATAGGAGAGGAATTGCTGGTTCATCTGGAAGGTCCTTGTCTAGTCTTGTGAGAGTTCTCCAGACTGCTCTCCACAGAGGTTGGGTCAATTTACATTCCCACCAGCAGTGCAGAAGGGTTCCTTTCTTCCCACAGCCTTTCCAGCATTTGGTGCTACAGTCCTTTTTGATGTATGCCATTCTCACAGGGATGAGGTTGTATCTCAGCGTTGTCTATTTGCATTTCTCTGACAATCAGTGACCTGGAGAAATTTTTCATAAGTTTGTTAGCCTTTTGAATCTCTACTGTAGTGAATGTTCAGTTCATATCCTCTGCCCACTTTTGGATGTGGTCATTTGCTATTTTGTTGCTAAGTTTTCTGAGCTCTTTGTATATTTTGGTGATAAGTCTCTTGACTGATATATATGGCATGTGAATATCTTCTCCCATTCTGTGAGGGGTCTCTTATTTTGGGTGATGGTTTCTTTGGCTGTGTAGCAGCTATTATTTAAGTTACATTGATTTGTCTCTATTTCAGTCTTCCTTGCAGTAGGGTTTGTATCATCAAAGAAGTACTAGAGATTTAGATGGGAATGTGTTCAACCAATGTTTTCCTCTAAGTATTTGACACTTTCTGGTCTAACATACAGGTTATTGATCCATTTGGAGTTGATTTTTGTTTCTGGTGAGATAAAGTGGTTCAGGTTATTCTTCATCTTTCAACCCACGTTTCTCAGCACCATTAATTGAAGAGATCTTCTTTTCTCTATTTAATACTGGACCCCCTTATCAAAGATTAGATCCATAGAGGTGACGGTTTAGTTCTGGGCTTTTAATTCTGTTCCACGGGTCTGTGTGACTGTTTTTTTCCAGTTCCAGGCTGTTTTGATGATGATGGCCTTATAATATAGTTTGAGATCTGGGAGTATGATACCTCCATTTCTGTTTCTTTTCTTCAAGATTGTTTTGGCAATTCTCAGTGTTTTCTGGTTCCAGATATATCATTGTAGTTTTTGTTTTATTCTCTTAAAAAATCTTGGTGGAACTTTGAAGGGTATCATGTTAAATCTGTATAATGCTTGGAGGAGAATATTCATTTTGATATTAATTCTTCCAATCCATGAGCATGGGATGTCTTTCCATTTCTTGGCATCAATTTCTATTTCCTTTAAGAGTGACTCATAGTTTTCAATATACAATCTTTCACTTCTTTGGTCAGTTTTATTACTAGGTATATTATTGATTGTGTTGCAACAGTGAATGAGAGTGATTTCTGGATATCCTCTTCTTCAGGTTTAATGTTTGCATAAAGAAATGCCATTGATTTTATTACATTGATTTTGTAGCTTTACACCTTGTTTTGTTGTCTAATAACTTCCAGTAATTTTCTGCTGGATTCTTTAGGTTTTTCTGTGTATACTATCATATCATTTGCTTGTCTTCTTGCCATCCAATCTGTATTCCTTTGATTTCTTTCTCTCGCCTAATTACTATGGCAAGAACTTCCAATACTATGTTGAAGAGTAATGATGATAATGGACAGCTTTCAGCTTCTGTCCCTTGAGTATGACGTTGGCTGTACATTTGCTATATATGGACTCCACTATCTTGAGAAATTTGCTATATATGGACTCCACTATCTTGAGGAATTTCCCATCTATTCCCATTTTTTTGTAGTGTTTTGAGCATGAATGGGTATTGGATTTTGTCAAAGGCTTTCTCTGAATCTGTTGAGATAATCATGTGGTTTTGGCTTTGTGTTTATTGATGTGGTGAATGACATTGATTGACCTAGGTATGCTGAACCAGTCTTGCATTCCTGGGATAAATCCCACTTGGTCATAATGAACAATCTTTTTGATATACTGCTGTATACAGTTGGCCAGATTCTTGTTTAATGTTTTGAAATCTATGTTCTTTGGAAATATTGGTCTGCAGTTTTCCTTTTTTTTATGTCCATATCTGCTTTTGGTATCAGTGTGATGTTGACTTCATAGAAGGTAGAAGAGAATATTCCTGTTTCTTTGATATTGTGGAAAATCTTTAGAAGAATAGGTATTAACTGTTTCCTGAATGTTTTGTAGATATCATTTGTGAAACTGTCTGGTCTGGGACTTTTGTTGTTGGGGAGATTCTTAATTATTGTTTTGATTTCTTTGTCTGTGATTGGTGCATTTAGGTTTTGTAGTTCTTCTTGGTTCAGTTTTGGAAGGGCATATTTTTCTAGGAATTCTTCCATTTCTTCCAGATTCTCTAGCTTGGTGGAATATATTTCTTCATAAAAGTTTTGCATGATTTTCTGGATTTCTGTGGTGTCAGTTGTGATATTTCCTCTATCATTTACAATTCTATTTATTTGAATCTTCTCTCCCTTTTTTTGTGAGTCTGGCTAGGGAGGTCTGTCAATCTTGTTTAATTTTTCCAAGAACCAACATTTAGCTTCATTGATCTGTATGTTTCTCTTATTTTTAATGTTGTTTATTTCTGCTCTAATTTTAGTGGTTTCCATCATTCTTCTTGCTTTAGTAGTTCTTTTTTTTGTAGTTCTTTCAGTAGGTGTTTGATGTATTTATATGGTCCCTCATCGGGTGGATAGATGTTAATAATTGTTAAATCTTCTTGGTTGATTGACCCTCTAATCATTATGTAATGGCCTTGCCTATCTTTTATTACTTTATTTAATTTAAAGTCTGTTGTGTCAGAGATGAGAATGGCTGTTCCTGCCCTTTTTGTGGTCCATTAGCCTGCAGGATAGTTTTCCATCCTTTTACTTTAAGTCTATGTTTGTCTTGTTGGGTCAGGTGAGATTCTTGCAAGCAGCATATAGTTGGGTTGTGTTTTCTGATCCATCCTCCCAATCTCTACATTTTAATGGGTGAGTTTAACCCATTGACATTATTGATATTATGGATTTAATGTATTGTAGTGCCCTTATTCAACATTTTTTATTTGCTCTGATACATGGCAAGTATTATGGTGATGCTCTTGTTTATAAGAGTTCTTTTTGAACCTCTTTTATGGCAGGCTTGGTGATGGTTGCCTCCTTTAATTGTTGCCTTTCTGAGAAATTTTTGATCCCTACTAGTTTTTTTTTTTTTAATTTCTTTATTCATGAGAAAGACAGGAGGAGAGAGAAAGAACCAGACATCACTCTGATACATCTGCTGCTGGGGATTGAACTAAGGACATCAATCATGAGAGTCAAATGCTTTACATACTGCACCGCCTCCTGGATCACTCTCTATGTAGTTTGAATGGAAGTTTAGCAGCATATATTATATGTGTTTGAAACCCTTTTTCATTAAGGGCTTAATAGTTATCTTGCCATTCTCTTCTGGCTTTTAGAGTCTGAGTGAAGAAGTCTGCTGATAGTCTTACATGTTTTCCCTTGTATGTGACTTTTTGTTCTTCTCTTTCAGCCTTGAGGATCTGATCCGTTCTTTATCCTTACTTCTTTTCATTGTAACTATGATGTGTCTTGTTGTCTTCAGGTCTGGCTTGGTTCTGTTTGGGACTCTCTGGGCCTCTTGAATCTTAATGTTCTTTTTGTTGTTTAGGTCTGGTAAGTTTATCTTCTATTATTTCCTCTAGAATGTTTACTTCCCCTTCCTCTCTTTCTTCCTCTTGTATACCAGTTATAGGAATGTTACTTCTTTTGAGATCATCCCATATGTCTCTTGTTAGGAAATTGTGCAGATGTGGTTGAGTTTTTCAGGGCCCACAAACCACCCTATACTAGTATGGTCACTCCCTTTATCTACATACTAATCTTCTGCTTTGTCTTATAAATGACTAAAAGTCTCCCCACCACATTATCCCCTCAGGGTATTACTAATTCCAGCAGCTAAAATCATAGTGATGGTAGCTAAGGAAGTTCCCAGCATGCCTTTTTCTTTTCTTCACTCCCTTTTCTAGCCATCTCCATTCCCAACTTGCCACTTCCGATTTTATCCCATAAAACCCACTGTTCCTGGTTTCACTCTCTTTTCTCTCCTTTATTCTGACCTGGAGAAGAGCTGGCGTGCAGAGTGGGAGGCAGCCATTGCAGTTTGGCACCATGTAGCTTAACCTCTGTGCTCTCACCTGACTTTGGGGTGTCAACATGAATAAAGATATATATTGCTGCTGCACGAGCTTGGTTCCTGGATCATATCTCTCTTGCCTGCAACGCTAGCTCAGCAGTCTCTGTTGTTGTTTTCAGTGTCTCTCAATTTGTTTGTTTTTTTTACCTCTTTCTTACTTTCATCTAGCTGATCTTCTGTCTGGCTAATTTTGTTTTATGCTTCTGTTAATCTGCTTTCCCTTCCCTCAGCTTCATTCTTCTGTTCAGTTATAGTATTAGCTTGTTCTGCTCATTGGCCCTTTAACTCAGCTATTTCAGCAAATAGTCCATGAATGGGTTATAGGACTCTTTTTTTATGTCACCCTGATTACCCTTTGTTCACCCTCCTATTGATGGCCCAGAATAGTACACTGTCTAGAAAAATCCCAGGTTGTAAGCTGCTGATGTTTGGAGCTCATGCCATGTGTTGTTTCCAAGTCACCATCTTGGCTCTGCCCCCTCCTCAGTTTTATAGCAAATAAAACTGCTACCATAATGAATAAGGACAGGAGCTGACAACTATGGAGGAAAGTGCTATCAGAATTATGGAAACAACAGATGAGACCCTCAAGGAAAATACTAGCTACCTCGAGGTAATTAGAGAACTGAAAGCTGAAATAGATGAGCTAAAATGCCAATAGGCAGAACAAGCTAATACTATAACTGAACTGAAGAAAGAAGATAAGATAAGGGAAAGCAGACTAACAGAAGCAGAAAACAGAAATAGCCAGGCAGAAGATGAGCTAGATAAAACTAAGGTAAAAGAGCTAATAAAGTGATTGAGAGAAACTGAAAGCAACAACAGAACACATGAAATGATCTCAAAAGAAGTAAAATTCAAATAATAGGCCTACCAGAGGAAAAAAGAGAGGTCTGCTATTTTTTCTTGGACTGGAGATGGTTTTTGGTGTACTGGTATAGGTTAAACTGCCTCAATCCTTTTTTTTTGTTTTAGAATTTTTTTAAATTTTTATTTATTTATTCATGAAAGAGATAGGAGGAGCGAAAGAACCAGATATCACTGTGATACTTGTGCTGCCAGGGATTGAACTCAGGACCTCATGGTTGCGAATCCAATGCTTTATCCACTGTGCTACCTGCCAGAGCATAAACTGCATCAATACTTACTTTAGTTGCTATTGTTATAATTCCTAAGGTTTGTGACTGCCTATGTCAAAGTTCTTTAGTATAGTGTGTCTTGTACTCAAAACACAACAACTGAACAATGACAGAATAGAAAAATTAAAACAATATCAATAAAAAAATGTTAAAATCAAAATCAACAGATGAGACTCTCAAGGAAAATTCTAGCTACATCTACGTAATTAGAAAATTGAAATCTATAGTAAAGACCTTTCACAGATAGCAACCAAAACCAAAAGAGAAAAAAAAAGGAAAGCAAGAATCACCAATTATGCAAATCTACTGTCCACTGTTAATTCTAGGGATAGCAAGAGGAGAAAGGGAAGTAGAAAAGAGATACACACACACACACACACACACACACACAGTCCACTCCAAGTCAGATTTCTTCCACAAAATAATTCATAAATGAGTATCAGTGAATTAAGAAAGGAAAATAAGGAAGAAAAGAAAAAAGAGCAGTGAAAGGAGTTTTTTTTGTTTGTTTTTTTAGTTAGCTAGGAGGAGGGAAAAAACAGTAGAAGGAAGAGGGAGAGAGAAAGAAGTTCCTCTTACAATGGATAGGACACCCAGTCACCTATCAGTGGAAAAAATAAGAGTTAATTTTGGTCAACATGAAGATGAGGAGGGAAAAAGGACACATGTATATAATAGTAAGAAAAATGAGTAAAAAACCCTAACAGTCAGTCTGCTGCTTGGACCTCTTTAGGTTGGCTGCAGGCAGCCTGAGCAATGATAGCCAATTATAAGAAGTATGCAAAACAACAACAACAACAACAAAAACCTCCAGGTAGTCTTTCCCAGGCAGAACTGAGGCTCTGGTTTGGTATTTTGACACTCAAATACAGCTCCAGCCATCAAAAAAAAAAAAAAAAAAAAAAAGGAGGAAAACAAAAAGAAGAAGGCTTGGGATGAAACCCCTGGTGAGCCAGGAATCTTGGTAAAGAAAATAGCATAGCAGAAAGCCTGCTAGGAGAGGCTGGCTAGCCTCTGGGGGCTATTTTTGGATTGAAGGGGAGGGGTGAGTTCAGAAATAATCTAGCCAAAGATTTTCCTTTCTTTGCCCTTTTGGTCTCTGTTTGCCCTTTTGGTCTCTGTTTTCCAGCCCAAGAGTGGGTTATAGGACTCTTTTTTGGTGTCACCATGACTACCCCTTGTTCACCTTCCTACTGACAGCTCAGAATTCTACCCTGTCCAGAGAATCCCAGTTTGTAAGCTGCTGCTTTTTGGAGCTCATGCTAGGTGTTGTTTCCAAGTGGCCATCTTGGCTCCACCCTCCACCCCCATCCCCCGATTTTACTTTATTTTTCACACCTATGTATATATAATAGTTTCTTAATTAATTATTTTTATTTGATAAGACAGAGATAAACTCAGAGGAGTGGGAGAGAGAGAGAAAGAGGGAGAGGGAGAGATGGAGAGGGCTACAGCAGTACATCACCATTTATGAAGTTTCCCTTTGCAGGTGGGGACCAGGCACTTGAACTGGGGTCCTTAAGTTTGGTAACACATGTGCTTAACCATGTGTGCCATAACTCAGTCCCCTAAGATCTGATTTTAAACATATATATAGATAGATATAGATATATATGTAATACGTAACTGAAGAGATAGTTAAATTTATACTTTAAAACAAAACTGAAATTCTTTATAGTTTCATCTTTACAAAACAGTCATCATACCACTTTTCCACTAAAATGCTTATGTAGTCTTCAACTTTCAAAGTACTAAATCAAATATGTTATACATATGGAGAAATAAATTTATGATCGGTTAAAAATGACAATATTCATTAATTGGGTATATCATACTTTCTACAAATTTGGCTTCATTGTTTTTCAGTTTATGTAACCAGATTTTATCACAATATAATACTAAAACATATCATGTATCATATAAATAAATCTTCAAAATTTCTCTAATATAAATGAAAAACATAGAACACTTTTAAATTTAAAAATTACAGTTTTCAACTATCAAATATATACTATAAATATGAAAATTCACAATAAGTTAGGAGTGATATTGAATTTCAATTGCATATTTCACTCTTTTTATATTACTACCTAAGAATCTCAATCTTATTAGAACTATGAAAAAGCAATTTAAAAATATTGCTTACAGAGTCTGCCACAGTATTATTGAACCTTACTTTTAGCAGAGTACTGAGATATTTTCAGTTGAATATTATGTAGAAATGTCGAATCATTTACACATTCCAATGGGAAAATAAGAAAATGGGTTTGGGGCATCTTTTTATTTTAATTGATACAAAGAGTGAAAGTTAATATATCTACGCTTAGGACAAGAAATTAACTGATGGTTTTCTTCCAATTTAGCTCACTTTAATAACAGACTCTTATTTAAGAATTTTTTATGTCTTAAATAGAATGTGTACATCAATTATATAAATACTGAATTATTTCATTGCCATAATAACTTAGGTACTGTATGATACAGATTTCACAATTATGTTACTTTTGTGAGTAGCTCCACAAACACAGAGTTAATATCTTGTTATATTTGCATTCTTTTATTTTTTATATTAGGTAATGTAAATTAAACTATCAGATTTTACACCACCACAAAAGACTCTATAGAGAAGGTAGAAAAATCATAAATATAGAGGGTGATAAAGAATCTGTAAATCACAAATCTAGTAAAGTTATCACTTGGAATCTTATGAAATTTTTCAGCTTCCTGCCAACATCAGAATTATAGGCATGTAGCCTCTTCTTTGAATATCTCAGCTCCTGTAGGATATTGCCTACAACTAACCCTCCCACCTTAGCTGAGAGTCAATGATGATATTGCTCAATGGGTGATCACAATTTAAAGGGTATTCTAAAAACCTCAAAGCCATGAAAAGCCTAGAGCAATGGGACTCTACTGAGTTTACTAGGTTTAGCTTCTTACTTACATTATAGCAGTCAATGATTAAATGCTCTGCTGTTACCTTCATTGACACCTTTTGTTTTTTAATTTGACTACAGCTGGCAGCAAAGCATTTTACAGCTCAGTTTTGCTCTTGACAGTATCAGCTCCTATCAAAGAAATATACTGAGGAATCAAGCTAGTTATTTAAATATGACTAAGATTCAACATAAAAAGTATATGTAAGATCATCTAGTATTAGATATATATAAATTATATTTCCTCTAGGCAGAGAATTCTTCAAGTTCTGAATATACTCTTAAGCAGGAAGAGGTGAGCAGATATATAAGACAAGGAAATAAATGAAAGTCAATGCCATATTTCATTATCTGACTCAGAAGTGTATGCAGGCTGCTTTTTTGCAATAGTATTGATTATCTTTAGAATATTGATAAGCATTAATTGAAAAAAGGAAATTAAATTTAAAAACTATTTCTCAATGGTAAAAGCTCAAAAATAATATATCTGAACATTTTAAGGGTTTAGTAGAAGAAGAGTAAAGGAAGCTCAAAGCTAACAGAAGGAATGAAATAATAAAAATCAGAACAGAAATACATATTACCGAAAAGAACAACCACAAAGAACAATACATAGGATTAATGAACGGGCTGCTCCTTTGAATGTACCAAGAAAAAAGGGAAGTTGTGCATCTATCCCTCTTCTCACTTTTCTCATCTGTAAAAGTTGGTACAGAGTGGTGATGATGGAAAACAAAAAACAAGCAATTTAAAGAAAAAGAATAACTTCTAAGTTTGAAACATGAGTGAGTAAGCTTATGAATTTTTTGATATATAAAGTAAAAGGCTATTTGTATCAATGAATGACAAGAATGTGTAATAGAATGTGTAAATATTGAGTTAAGGAAGTGAGGAGATCTATTCCCTCAGAGGCCCCTGTTGTGCAGGTAAGACTAACCTGCTCATATCTTTTAAAATTCCTTATATTTCACATCATTTCCCCAGTAACATAAATACTTAATTTTCATGTGTCAGAAACATTTCTTATCAATTAATACCCTACTTTAAGGAGGTAACTTATGTCCTCTACTAGGGTGTGATGTAATTGATAATAAGAACCCTATTTGTTTTTATGCACATCTCCTATACTGCCAGTGCAATGCTTGCATACTGTGATCCAGGAGGTGGTACTGAAGATAGTGTTGCACTGTCAAACATGAGGTCTCAAGTTGAATCTCCACAATGCATGTGCCAGAGTGATGTTTGGTTCTCTTTGTTCACCTATCTCTATAAATAAATAAATAAATATTTTGTAAAAATATTTTTAGATTTATAGTTCAAAAGAAATATGTATATACTGTATTCCGAATCCTAAAAATATGTTATTTTTTAATAAATAGATGTAATTCACATATAATTTTTAATCCTTATATTTCCATTCAGGGCTCAACATTTCCTAAATAATATCTATTATTGAATTTGTGGCATAGTGAGTCACATTAAGTAAGACATTCCACACTCTGTGCTTTGCATTAGATTGTAATTGATTAGCTGTTCAATCTTATTTAGAAGTAAAAGGAGTTATAATGAAGTGTGTTAGAGCAAATATAAGAAGTAAAATGTGTAAAAAGAGGACATTATCTGAACTCTCGATAAAGTTATTGTTTGTAAATATTTATTTCTCAACATCAACCCCCCAAAAGAAAGAAATGGTAAGGCATTGAATGAAATTTCAATGTTTTAGTCTCTTTCACTCTTTCTCCTTCTCTGCCTTCTCTGGCTCTATCTAAAGTAAAGAAGGAGGGGGCAGAGGATAGGTAGCATAATGATTATGCAAACAAACTCTCATGCCTGGGGCTCCAAGTTCAAGCCCCCGCACCACCATAAGCCAGAGCTGTACATTCCTAGCTCATAGGACTCCTTAATTCCATTCCAGGTGTGCACTTCTTAACAAAGTCACAGTACCTAGATATAGAACATGCCCCAAGAGACCGACAACATATGCAAATATATCCTTAAGTTAGGGGAATATATATACATTAAAGCAAAAGTACACAATAGTTTGCAGTGATCCTGTAAGTGCAGCAAGCAAGCAGAGAGACCTAAAAACAACAACATAAAGTACTTAACTGAGTATTTTCTACTTAGACCTAGATACCCTCCTCACCTACTTCCTATTTCACTTCTCTCAAACACTCAAATGCTAACCTGATCAGATAAAGCAAAGTCTATAGAAGCTGAATAAGGACAAGAAACTGCCACACTTTAATGATGGCCCTTTTGGTCACTGCCAGGCTATGAGATCTTCCGGGAACTAGTTAAGGAATCCTGGAATTCCCATATATGATGGGCCTAGACCTCTAACAGATCCCTCTCTGCATCATCACTCATCATCTCCATCCAGAACATCATAAACCCTCTTGTGAGCCTCTACAGGACCTTGTCCTCCATGTAGAACAACAATAGAAAGAACTGCCGCACTCTCCAAAGGATGGCTGAGTCAACATTCTCTGCCACTCCAGGAAGACTGGTTTTGAAGTGAAAGCAACCTAGACTGTTCCTACCTATGACCATGGAATGTGAGTTCAGAATGACATGGTTGCAGAGGTTACATAGGCTCCTATGCTAAATATGAATACACATGGGCCCTAGATTAGATTGATGGGTTTACAATTAACTGTATTTATATACTTTTCCCATATTTGGGAGCTACTCTTCCTTGATCCAGCTTTCTAGTCCTATTCCCAACTCTGACACCATCTTCCCAGACAATATTTTAGTCCACCTGCATGTTAGTTATAAGGCTCAGGCGAAAATTAGTAGAGTCATGAACCTTTTGGAATATACCTACAATAGACTGCCGCAGACCACTCAGTGGATGAGCAGCAGGAGGGTCAGGGGTCTTGAAGGCAACCTCCCAAGTGGGTCAGGAGTCGGCGAGGGAGAACAGATAGACACCACACTCTATTGGAGGGTGAATCTGGACTCGTTTTAATAGTGAAACTGCATTAGGTTTTATACTGTTTTCAGGTTACATTCAGGTTGCCTAAGCAACCAGCTCATAAAGAAGTAACAATAGTCTTGTGGCTTTGGCAAGCTACCTGTTATTCCCCCATAACTGTAAAGAATGGGTACAATACTTTGTATCATTCTGTTCCCAGGGGAGGTCATACCCAGAATTGTTTTAGACTTTTGCTGAGGGCTATCTCTACCATTAATCTTCTATGGGGGCATACAGATCTTTGCCTAGTCATGGACCACTGCTCATCTAGGTCTGGTATAGTTTAACTATTAATCTTTCTTTGTTTCAATATGTCAACTTGTACCTGGGAGGCCTCAATCTCTGTATTGTTTCTATGAGGGGCAAGTCATAACATGACTTGTTTTGTCTGTCTATGTTGACCCACCTTCTCCACTTTCATAATGTAACTTTCAAATATGCTCCTGTGTAAGGGAGAGGGGGTGCTTCTGACTCTCCATTCCCACCAGGCACTGCCAAAGCATTATTAATCAATTGTGACTGTATAATTGTTTGCAGCAATAACGGGGGGAGAATGCGTTGACCCATTTCCTGTCCTTCTGCCCAGCTTCTTTGAAGTCTGAATGCAGGTCCAGAGGAGATGACTTTGTCAGTCTCTCTGGTGGTCATGACGGGGCGGCGCAATAGACTTCCTAGTTTCTTACAGGATCATTAAGTACATAGGAGAAAGCACTGGCAGAACACACCATAAAGTTTGCTTCAGATCAAATCCAAGAGATTCTAGTTGAAGTGCCTAAAGAAGTCATTATAAATTTTCCAACTGACTAGACATAGACCAAATTAGATTGGCAGTCTAGCAGAAAGGCCCAAAGAAGACAGATCCCCCCAAACTAATTCTGGTTGGGCTGAACAAATGACACTCAATGCTTAAACAACTGGGAGAGTCTAGGTCATCAGATAAAGAGAGGACTGGCTCACTTAATAATGGCCCCTTAATGGTCAATAATGGTCAATATCACACCACCTCATCATCTGGGGTGATGATGACCTTATTTTTCCACACAGAAATGATGGGCCTAGACCTGTAATGGATTACTCTTGCATCAACACTGATCACTCCCATCAGGAATGCCATCACTGTCCCTCTGGTGGGCCTTCTCAGGACATTGACCTCTCCATAAGATCCCTAATCTCATCTGCTCTGCTCCTACTTTTTTGCTTCCTGTTCGTTGACCATTTTGTCCCATTTATGCCTTGCCACTTTCCAGACACAAAGTTGTAGATGCTACCATGATTCTATCCTGACTTTTCTGGGAAAATATTCTTACCAATGTATCCTGGAACCGTGCCTCTCCAGAGCTTTACCCCACTAGGGAAATATAGAGACAGGCTGGGGGTATGGATAGACCTGCCAACTGCAAATGCCCAAATCCAGCAGAGAAGCAATTACAGGAACCAGAACTCCTACCTTCTGCACCCCCAAAATAATTTTGATCCATATTCCCAGTGGGGAAGAAGTGTTAGGAAGAAAAATATAGGAGGGGGATGAGAGGGTTCTGAACTCCAGCTGCATCAGCACCCAGAAAGTGAGGAAGAAAATTGGAGGAACATTTGGATGTAGTAATAGGATCATGAGTGCCCTGGAGGGGAAGAGAAGTCTGAACCTGGAAGAAAAATTGGGCAATTATGTACAGATCTAGACATATAATTGTAGAGGTGATAGTTAACTCATGTCTGCAGACTTGGGAGAACCACTGTGTGGTTTACAGTGGAGGGATTATAGATTCAGAACATTGATGTTGGGAACAGTGTGGGATTATATTCTTGTTGACATGTAATTTTGTAAATCAATATTAAATCACTAAAAAAAGATCAAATAAATAATAAAACAAATGAAGAGGGGCAGATCAAGTCCAAGACCAAGGAAAACCAAACCAAAAAAATTAACCAAATCAGATTACATCAAAGTGAAAATCTTCTGCAAATGAACCATCACCCAAACAGAAATTTACCCTACTGAATAGGGGAAGATGTTTCACAGGATATATATAGATAGCTAGTAGTAGCTATATATAGTTCATGAAGCAAAAACAAATAAAGAAAAACACAAATCATCCTATTAAAATGGAGAAAGGACATAAATAGAACTTCTACTAAAGAAAAATGGCCGGCACCAGGTGGTGGCATACCGGGTTAAGTGAAAATATTACCATGCCTAAGGCCAAGGGTTTGAATGCACATTCCTTCCTTGCAGTAGGGACACTACAGGAGTGGTAAATGAAGTCTGAAGGTTTCTTCCTCTCTCTCTCTCTCTCTCTCTCCTTTTCTTCTCTCAATTTCTCTCTCTGTCCTATCCAATAATTTTAAAAAAGCAATATATGGCCACTGAGGGCAGTGGATTAATAGTGCTGGTACTGAGTCCTAAGAATAACCTTAGTGGAAAAAAATAATAAAAGGAGCTACATGGTAGCACATTGGTTAAGGGAACATAGTATGAAGCTCAAGGATAACCTCAAGGATATTAGATAAATGCAAGTAAAGACAATGAGATATCATTTTATTTTACATCTGTGAGAATGTCATACATTATACAGGACATTAACAAATGCTAGTGAGAATTTGGGAAGACAGGAACATGTCAACACAGTTGGTGGGGATGCTAATTGGTATTATTCCTTGGAAAACAATCTAAAATTTCTTCAGAATGCTAGAAATGGATCTACTCTATGACTCCGCAATTTTCCTCCTAGGAATTTATTCAAATAATATGAAAACACTTATCCAAAAAGATCTGGATATAGCTATGTTCATAGGACAGTTGTAATAGTCCAAACTGGGAAGCAACCCAGATGTCCAGTGACAGTTGAGCAATTAATATAGTTCTGGTACCTATATACAATAAAATATCACTCGACTGTAAGAAATGATGAAATATGCTTCTGCTCTGTGTCTTTCATGGAACTTGAAGGGATCATGTTATGTGAATTAAGTCAGAAGGAGAGGATAAACTCCAGATGATCTCACTTAAAGGTAGTATTTATGAAGGAAGGTGAATTTTGGACTGGGTGGGATGTATTGTAGCAAAGCAATGGGCTCTAGATAGGGGGATATGCAAAACTGGGAGTGGCAGTTGGGTTCCCTGTGTATGATGGTAAAGAGAGATTTGTGTTGGCAGTATGAGTCATATGCAGACATCTATCATTGAAAAACAAGAAATTGTATTCATGTGTTACTAAATTTCATATTAATAACCCAATAAAGTGACATAGAAAGATACTTTACTTTTTTTAAAAGATACATTATATTTTTGAATTTTTAAAATTAAAAACAAATATATAGAGAAAGAAAGAGAGAGAAAGAGTGAGGGAGAGAGAGCACTGATCATCTCTGGGTCATCAAATCCTCCTGAATATGATTTTTTTTTTTGGTATCTACTTTAATATTAACTGTGTTGCATCATTTTTCCTTTATTTTTTTACAGAGCTCTGCTCAGATCTGGCTTATCGTAGTTCTGGGGATTGCACCTGGGATTTCAGAGCCTCTGGCAAGAGAGTCTTTTTGCATAATCATGCTGTCTACCCCCACCCTTGATGTTAATTTTGCAAACAGAAAGCACAATATATATTTCTATATAAAAAGTACCCTAGAGATGAACTTATAGTATATTTTAATTACATCAAACTACATTATTCTTGCAATAAGAAAGACATTGACATTAGTGTTTAACAATTATATCTATTTTATTATTGGCATATATATATATATATATATATATATATATATATTAGTGATTTAATGAGATAACGGGTATAATTTTATATTATTCCCACAACCAGAGTTCTGTGTCTCCATTCTCTCCATTGGAAACTGAAGTAGAGTGTCATTCTGCACCACGGAGAAGAGAGAGAGGAGGTCCGGAGTGAAGAGGGAACACAAATCTTTATTTGTGCTGGCACTTCAGAGTTGGGTGAGAGAGAAGCAGGTTGGGGCACATGGAGGTAGTGAAAATGGCCGCCTCATGCAGTAACCTTTCCTGTGTCTAAACACTGAAGTGAAGCACTGGCAAGAGAGAGAGGTGCGGAAGGAGAAGGGCTTTTATAGGAGTAGCTTTCGTGAGAATGGGAAGGGGGAGGAGTAACCAAAGCACTCCAAATATCGCGGGGAATAGACAATGCCCTGAGGGCACAACATGGCGGAACAGGCACTCTGAGAATGTCCCAACTCTCATGGGAACTAGCAATAGCCCGAGGGGACAACATGGCAGATGTGACTGCATCTGCACAATTCCCAGCATCTCCTCCTTTCTTTTTATCTAATGGCCAGGGCAACAGTCTGTAAAGTCTATGAACTACTCAGGGTCAGTCTATGAAAATCAGCAATGTGAAGGGAAGGAAGATGCTGTAAAATTGTATAAAGTGTCCAAAGGGTATACCAGAAAGTCCGATAGAAGTTTCAGTCCAAAGTAGGCAACTAGGGGGAGAAATGGCAGGGGGTGAAACGCTGCATGAGGAAGCTCAGCCACTGGAATTCTGCTTTTCTGTAGAGAGTGAGCTGGAACCACCAAAACGTGACAGACAAAGCAGAAGCAGGAAAGGCAGACAGGCAGCAAAAAAGTTCTGTCCTTGGAGTCTGTGAATCAGCTTCTTCAGAGCACGCCAGGTGACATCTAGGGTTTCGGGGGGGTGTGACACTGTAGTCATTCCATCTAGTGGGTGATGTCAGGGTGTGCAGGGGTCCAGATGTTTTTTTCCAGGATTCCTGTTGAAGAAACACAAACAATCTGCTTCTCATGGTTAGCAGGTCACCTGATTTGAATTTTTTATGGAAAAAGAGGTTTGGTGCCTTAGCCAACTGAGTATTGGGGGACGTATCTTTCCTATTTATTTATTATTATTATTATTTGTCATGGTAATTAGCTATTATCTGGAAGGTCCTGGGTGATTCATGGGGAAAAAGAACATATCTTTTAACAAAGACTCTAAGGTATAGGGAAGAGGGAATTTATTATTTTTTTTAGTATTTATTTATTTATTTATTTATTGCCTTTTGTCACCCTTGTTGTTTTATTGTTGTAATTGTTGTTGTTATTGATATTGTGCTTGTTGGATAGGACAGAGAGAAATGGAGAGAGGAAGGGAAGACAGAGAGGAGGAGAGAAAGAGACACACCTGCAGATCTGCTTCACTGATAGTGAAGAAACTCCCTGCAGGTGGGGAACCAGGGGCCCGAACCGGGATCTTTATGCCATTCCTTGCACTTTGAACCATGTGTGCTTAACCTGCTGTGCTACCGCCTGTCTCCCAGAAACTTATCTTTTAACAAAGACTCTATGGCCATGCCAATAGCAATCTTAAGGGTACATGTGGCTCCCCACATGTCCCCCTTTCTTATATCATGTTTTGATGTTTGGCGGAATTTGTTTTGTGGCAGGTTGGACTGTGCCTGTCTTAGGTTGGGGATTAACCTTCCATCTTACCCATCACTGGAACACCTGGTCATTTTTGCCCAGTAGTACCAGGTGCCCTGTCTTAGGTTGACTGGATAGTGCTAGTTTCCCTTTTACCCGTCATTGGCTAGCCAGCCCTCTACATGGTGGACGTTGTGATGGAGAGGGGCAAATCCTCCACAGCAACTCCATATTCTGCCATGTCCATCCTATGATAGTGAGCTTGTATAGGTTGTATCTTTATGGCACCAATCTGTTGTTGCAAAAAGGCCATGAGCTTGTTAAGAATTATAGGACCTACTGTGAGCAGAGAAGTAAAACAAGCAAGGGTCCCACAACTGAGGGTAGCCAGGTAAGGATGGGGGAATTTATCCATAGGTATGAAGAGGTGGGATCATATCTCAAGTCTAAGGGAAGCAGTCAGTGGATGTGATGTCCAGGGGAGCAGCTATTTGTCTTTGGGGGTAGTAAAGGATGTCTGTGGCATGGGTGATGTTATAAAGGGAAACATCTTTAAATTGTTGGCTGACAAAGGCAGGCCTATGATGGCAAGACAAGATACACCAGTTAAGTGTACAAGAATATGTGAATGTTGTTAATTCACATAGGTTGAATATGGAGGAACTTCTTATGGTTTAATACCTTACCATATGAATAGATGATTCTTCATATAAGGCTTGATAGTTGTAACAAGTTTTATTTTATTTTTACTTGTGAAAATAAAATAAAACTTGTAACAAGTTAGAGGTTTACTATAATTGATACCTCGATGATTATAATTGGTTTAAATATCTTCATGATTTTGTTTGAAGGTCATCTAATGTTACCTCTTGTAGCAGTCTCTACAGCAGGATCTTCAGACCAATTTTGGTTAAAATATATTTTTTGGTTTTTTAACTATTTTTACTTTGGACTATAAACAGACTCAGGTTAATTAGAGAGTTAACACATGGTAGTGACAATGGTTTTAAAATTTAGAGTACTCTGAGCAGGTGGGTCATACAAAGAATTTTTGGTCATTCAGCACACTCACTCACAAGTCACAACTGCCCAGTCATAACATAAGACATCCAGAGAAGCGGTAGGAGAGAGGGCTCTGTGAGCCAGATTTTCTAGGTTCTGCCATGTCATATTATGGATCCTGGGATGTATCCTGCATCTAGTCTCTTATATTTCTTGTTCTTCAGGGATAGCAGTGCCATCATGAGGATATTGTTGGACATGGCGGGCAGGAACCCAGACAGGTTTAGAGTAATTATGTGGGAAAATGCATGCAAAACCTCTCCCCATGGTCAATAGAGGTTCAGGCCCTTTCCAAATGTTATCAAGTGGGTCTTTCCAGTTGACCTTAATAGCTGGAAGAGTAGATGGTGTTTTCCAGTGAAGAATAATAGGAGGTAAGTCTGAATTATTGTAAATATTAAAGAGATTTAATGTAGTTAAGGCTTTTGCTAGCTGGATATTGGGGGGGGGTACATTCCTCCTTTATCTTTATTTAAATGAGCTTTAAGTGTTTGATGGGCCCTCTCAACAATGCCTTGTCCCTGTGGATTATAGGGAATGCCTGTGGTATGAGTAACGTTCCAGAGGGAACAAAAATCTTTAAATTGTTTGCTGGTAAACGCAGACTTATTGTCAGTTTTCAGTTCAAGGGGTAAGCCCATCACAACAAAACAGGAGAGCATATGGCTTATAAGCTTTTTAGAGCTTTCTCCCATCTGAGCTGTTGCCCACATAAATTTAGAAAAGGTATCTATTGAGACAAACACATATTTTTGTTTGCCAGAGTTTGGTATGTGTATGACATCGATTTGCCAAAGAGCATTAGCTTTTAAGCCTTGGGGGTTAACCCCAAGAGTCTGAATAGCAGGTGTTTTTATGAGACTTGCACAGGAAGAGCATGTAGCAAGGATATGTTTCAACTGTGGTAAAGGAACATCAAGAAATTGAGCTTGAAGGCCTTTAAGATTAACATGGGTTAGGGAATTAAAGTCAGCAGGATCAGAGACAGAGACTAGGAAAGTTCCTGTGGAGGCAAGGTGGTCAGCTGCAGCATTCCCTTCAGACAGGGAACCAGGAAGAGGGCTGTGGGAACAAATATGTTGAATATACAGTGGTTGGGTTCGAGAACAGAGCATAGAGGCGATTTGAATCAAGAGAGGGGAAAGTGGGTTGTCATCAATTCTCACATAAGAATGAGCAAGCCATAAAAGTAAGTTAACAGTATACACACAGTCAGAAAAAAGGGTGGAGGATTCTGGTACAGCTTTTAATGCAAGGAAAATAGCATAAAGTTCTTTGTACTGAGGGGAATTCTCAGGAAGCTCAGTAAAGAGAGGTTTAGGGGATTGTTTGTTTGGGTAATATATAAGTGCAGCAGCTCCCTTTTTTCCACCATCAGTGAAGACTGTAGGAGCAGAAGGAATGGTATCTCGAGAGAAAAGTTTAGGTGCTAGTAGAGGCAAAAGAGGTAAAGAAGCTATCAATTTATTGGAAGGAAAATGGTTATCTATTTGTCCTGGAAACCCCATGAAGCTTATGGCAAAGCGGGAATGATGGCGTATGAGCCACTCTGTATCTGTGAGAGAAAAGGGCAGAATAATTAAATCCAGTTCTTTCCCTAAGACCTGCACAGACCTATTTCTCCCTTGGTGAACCATGAATGCTAACGTGTCTATCTCAGTGAGGAGTCTTGGAGTTCCTCCTACTGGCATGTTAAGCCACTTAAGAATCCCATGGTCTTGCCACAATGCCCCTACTACTGTGGGGATGGAGTTGAATATTAGAAGGTTTACTGGAGAGGAGGGAGAGAATCGAACACGGTGCATGTCCTGGAGGGACTGGTTAACCCTTTCCAGTGCCAAGGAAGCCTCGGGAGTTAACTTATGTTTTGAGGAGGGCTGTTTGTTTTCTTTAACAGGTCAGTGGTTGTAGGCAGCTTGTAGGTAGATAGAGATACTGCCTAAGCCAATTTAAATTTCCTAGAAAACTTTGTAAAGAAGCAAGAGTAAGGTTAGAAGGAAAGGTGACATTAGGTTTTAAGGGACGAATTTGCATTAAAGAAATCTCTGAACCTAAGAAAGATATTGGAGGAATTAGCTGTATCTTCTCAGGAGCTACATTAAGGCCGCTTTTCTTTAATGCAAGAATGAGAAAATCACGTAAGGCATAGAGATCTGTATCTGATTTTCCCCATATTAAAATATCATCTGCATAATGAAAAACATTAAGGCCCTTATGAATATATGGGACAAGGGCAGATTTAACAGCCTCCTGACAAATTATAGGACTATTGGCAATACCCTGGGGCAGCACCACCCATTCAAATCTGTCAGCAGGGCTGGCATCATTAATAGAAGGAATAGAGAAGGCAAAACATTTACAATCTTGTGGATGCAAGGGAATAGAGAAAAAACAATCTTGTATATCAATAGCTATGATTGGAATTCTTGTGGGAATTGCAGAAGCAAGAGACAAACCCCTTTGGGGCGAGCCCCAGACCTGCATGGTTTTATTAACTGGACGGAGATCTTGGAGGAGGTGCCATTTTCCCGAGCGCTTTTTAATCACAAAGACAGGAGTATTCCATGGGCTTTGAGAATGGTGAATGTGTCCCAAGGACAACTGCTCTCAGACGAGCTCTTTTAAAATTTCTAGTTTATCCCTAGGTAAAGGCCACTGTTTCACCCAGACAGGCTCATTAGAAAGCCAGCTTAAGCGGGGTGTTTGGCTACGAACAGTGGCATTTAGTATTGCGGGGGGTGCTGATTAGATCTGGTCTAGCAGGAATGAGTGTTATGCTCTGCAGGGGCATCTGTGTATATCCTAACACCAAGACATTCCAGAATATCCCTGCCCAGTAGGTTGGTGCTAATATCAGCTACCAAAGGGTGGAAGTGTTATGCTCTGCAGAGGCATCTGTGGATATCTTATCATCAAGACATTCTAGAGGATCCCTGCCCAATAGGTTGGTGCTAATATCAGCTACCAATGGGTGGAAGTGTCCAGTAGAACCTTCCAGGTGTTCCCACATGAGCGCATCTCGTGTGAGAAAGGATTGGGTCACCCCTCCAACTCCGTGTATATGGGGTCCCAGGAGGAGTTCCCAATTTGGGGGAACCTCTGCTTGCCTTAAAATCGTCTTTTCTGCCCCTGTGTCAATCAAAAATTTAAAAGGAATATTGCCAATCCTTACTGTCATAGTAGGGTGACCTCGTTCTAAAACAGGAGTGGTCCACAAAAACTCAGGCCCCTAATTTGTACCATTCAGGGGCGTGACATCTTTATGAAATTTGGACCAACAATCTCTCATCCAATGAAAACCTTTCTGACATCTAGGACAAGGTGTTCGTGGCCTCTGGCTCCCTGACTGAAGGTGGGGTTGCCCTGACTGGAGGTGTGGTTGCCCTGACTGGAGGCGCCATTGCCCTAACTGGAGGCATGGTTGCCCTGACTGGACATTGGTTACACCAATGCACTTGGTGACTGAATTGAAAGCAGGCCCCGTTTTGATTACGTGGGGTAACTGCAAAAACCTGTGTCATAATGGGTGCCTCATAAGAGCCTGATGTAAGTTCCTGTGTTGCTAAAATCCAATTATCTGGGTGTAGGTGTTTAAGACTAAGGCATGCCTGACGGAATTGTGGAATCATGCCATCCCAGACAATAGAAAGCAGGAGGAGAGAGCGGACTTCAGGATTATAAATCTTTCTCTCTAAGGTTGACCGCACCCTGGAGATGAATTTCGCTAAGGATTCACCAGTGTTTTGGCGAAGAGAGTTAATGGGGATTGAGGCCTCTACTGTGGTTGGGGTTAACCTTTCCCATGCTTGTGTTGCGCAGATGCGTACCTGTTCAAAATAACCGGTTGGAAACTTGGCTTCTGCCTGCTGAGTTCCAGTTTCAAACTCCCCTACTCCAAACAATGCATCAAAATTCCATCCTATCTGTTTGTTACTATTTTCCTGTGATTGTCTAGAGCATTCATCACGGAAGCATGCCTTCCATTGCAGGTAGAGGGGTCCGGGAGTGCATCACAAGCTAAGTCTTTCCATTCTTGGGGGGGGGGTGTTAAGGTGCTGGAAAAAGCTCTGTAAAATGGACTTGGTCCGTGGGGCATGAAGCTCATCCTCCTTCATGGCCTGTCTAAGTTTTTTTTAGCTCTTTGGAGGAGTATGGATGCCACACCTGAGGGTTTTGTCTATTGGGGGCCACATTTACCGGGAAAGTGTGGACTGATTTGATGATGCAGGGGAAAGAGTCACAGAAGTGGAAGCTGCCGTAGTGGCCACAAGGGAAACTGTACATGTATCTATGGGGACAGAGCTCTTGGGGCAGACTGCAAAAGGTTTAAGGTCTCTAAGTGCTGAAAACATATCCTTTAGCTCTTGTATTTCTGCCACAAGGTCTCTTAATGATGAGGTATCAGCATGGGGAGGGGTCAAAGAAGAGGCCGAACACGTGTCTGTGGGGACATGGGGGGAGGGGTCAAAGAAGCAGAAGCCGCTGCAGAAGAAACTGAACATATGTCTGCGGGGGCAGTGGGGGTAGGGGTCAAGGAAGCAGAAGCCGCTGCAGAAGAAATTGAACGCGTGTCTGCAGGGGCAGCAGGGGGAGGGGTCAAGGAAGCGGAAGCTGCCACACGAGAAACTGAACGCGTGTCTCCAGGGGCAGCGGTTTTGGGGCTGACTGCAGATCACTTAGGGCGTTTAAGTCTTAAGCACATATCCTGTAACTCTCGTATCTCAGCCTCAAAGTCACTTAACCTTTTGGCAGGAGGCCTTGTACATATCCTGAAAGTAGCAAATATAGCCATGAGAACCCATGGTGTAGTGAAAACTAAAGCATCTCTGAGGTTGAGAGACTGTCCCAGGAGAGAAGGATATAATGTCTGGGACACCTCTTCGTAAAACGGAAAAAATTCCATGGTGGGGGGAAATGCGGGGCCACAGAGGCAGGCAGATGCCACTTACCTGTGTCTGGGAGAATTTTCTGGACCTCAGGTTGGGCGTGAGTGCGGGACACATTGAGCACCAGATGTCGTTCTGTGCCACGAAGAAGAGAGAGAGGAGGTCCAGATCGAAGAGGGAACACAAATCTTTATTTGTGCTGGCACTTCAGAGTTGGGTGAGAGAGAAGCAGGTTGGGGCACATGGAGGTAGTGAAAATGGCCGCCTCATGCAGTAACCTTTCCTGTGTCTAAACACTGAAGTGAAGCGCCGGCAAGAAAGAGAGGTGCGGAAGGAGAAGGGCTTTTATAGGAGTAGCTTTTGCGAGAATGGGAAGGGGGAGGAGTAACCACAGTACTCCAGGATAGGATAACTCTTGTGAGAATGGGAAGGGGGAAGAGTAACCAAAGCACTCCAAATATCGTGGGGAATAGACAATGCCCTGAGGTCACAACATGGCAGAACAGGTGCTCCAAGAATGTCCCAACTCCTGTGGGAACTAGCAATAGCCCGAGGGGACAACATGGCAGATGTGACTGCATCTGCACAATTTCCCAGCAGTAGTACTCCCAAGGTCACAGATATAGGTTGACTATTTTATATATGTAACTACACATATACATGCCCATTTTTTTCCTATGGGCCTGCTTTCTAGTCCCTTCTAAGTCATACCTATACCTATTACTACTTATGAATACCCTTCCTTGTTTCCTCTTCTGTCTCTGGGTCCTGATGGAATTGGAGTTCAGAGTCCTCTCGTTATCTTCCATGAATATTTCTCCCTCTCTGGGGCTATGCACCCAAATTCTTTTTATATAGACTTTTATTAAAAGAGACAGAGAGAAATTGAGAGAGGATGGGGAGATAGAGAGGGAGAGAGACAGTGAGATACCATCAGCTCTGCTTCAACACTTATGCAGCTTTCCTCCTACAGCGAGGCACCAAGAGCTTGCACCTGGGGCCTTGTGCACTGTAATGTGTGTGCATAACTATGTATGATACCGCCTGGATCCTGCACTCAAATTCTTTATAGAGCGCAGAATGTGGGAATTCTGGCTTCTCTAATTACTTCTCTGCTGGATTTGGGCATTGGCAGGTTGATCCATACCCCCCAGCCTGTTTCTGTCTTTCCCTAGTTCAGTATGGCTCTGGAGAGGTAGGGATCCAGGACCCATTGGTGAGGTATTCTGCTGGAATGGAATCATGGTAGCATCTGAAACTTGGTGACTGAAAACCAATAAGTTATAAGACAAAATTTTTAAAGAACTGGGTCCAAAAACTAGCAATAGAGCAAATAAAATTAAGGTCATTAAGATGGAAAGAAGCTAAGAAGTATATTTTAGGTGTGTTTCAAGGGTCCTAGGACTAGTCATTTTTTCCTGAACTTTATAGCTAACACACAGGTGAGCTAAAAATATTGTCCAGGAAAGTGTAATCAGAGTTTAGAATAGTACTATAAAGCTGTATTAGGGCAGAGAATATCCCTCAAGCTTGAAAAAAGTATATAAATACAGTTGACCATTTTTTTAAATATTTATATATAAAATGGAAACACTGACAAAAAACACAGGATAAGAGGAGTGCAACTCTACACAATTCCCACCACTAGAACTCCATATCCCATCCCCTCCCCTGATAGCTTTCCTATTCTTTATCTCTCTGGGAGTATGGACCCAGGGTCGTTACGGGGTGAAGAAGGTGGAAGGTCTGGCTTCTGTAATTGCTTCCCCACTGAACATGGACAGTGACAGGTCAATCCATACCCCCAGCCTGTCTCTCTCTTTCCCTACTGGGGTGGGGCTCTGGGGAAGCAGAGCTCCAGGACACATTGGTGGGGTCATCTGCCCAGGAAGTCAGGCTGGCATCATGGTAGTATCTGGAACCTGGTAGATGAGTAATGAGGCTGAAGGATTGACATTCCAAGCCTAACATCTCTGGACACATGCTGAGGTGGTACTTGTTGCTTTGATTAGGTTGAGATCAGCACATGCAGTATCATTTGGTATGAATTGAGAGAAGCATGCAGGAAAGTGAGCCCCACCCTAGAGGTTCCAGGACTATTAACAACATCTATCTAATCTAGGATATATATATAACACAGGAGCCTGTGTAACCTCTGAGTCCCTGTCAGTCTGAGCTTTCAATCCAGGGTCACAGCTCAGAAAATTCTAGGCTGCACTGATTTTAGGAGCAATCTTCCTTGAGTGGTACAATAGGATTACCCAGCCTCCCTTCAGAGTATTGACCAGTCCCTAAGCTTGCAGGTCAGAAACAGTTGCAATTCCACTCCTTAAATAACAAAATATAGTTTTTTTTTACTATGTTTAATACTGAAAAAATATTTAATTTGCATTCATGTCTTTTAACTAAAAGCTTCAGTTTGAATATTAATTATATTTAAAAGCTATTCCTAAGATTCAGAGAAAAATTGAAGCCTTTAATTACAGAATAAAATCTTCATTTGCTTTGACAACTAATTAGTTTACCTATGTAAAATATGTTTACCTTTCTGTATATATAATTAAATTGCAATGCTAGGACAGCACTGACTGCTTAATTAAAGAAATTAAGGTGGTGGATCATGGCACAACTTAAGACTGAATAAATCAGAAACTATGATACACTAGATAGTCTTTGAGTTGAAAATACTTTTAATACACAACAAAACCAATGAAATGAATCACTGTAAAGCCCAAAGAATATCTTACTTTAACAAATTATTATGTTTTTGTGCTTTTTAAAAAATATTGATTTAATACTGATGTGTAAGATTAAAATATAATAAAAAATAGCTTTATACCACTCCCACTATCAAATTTCTATGTTCTTAACTACCCCACCCCTAAGGTTAATGACCACAGTTCTGTCAAGATCTTTGAGGTTGCTTGGATTAATTTTTTATAAGTTAATGTGTTTAAATTCTCTGTATTCTTCATATAAATTAAATCATATAGTAGTTGTATTTCATATCCTTACTTCACTGAGCATAGTCACCTCCATTTGGTCTCAAATGACACAACTTAATCTTTTATAATTTCCAAGTAGTAGCAATTGAATATATGTCTCATGAACTCCTTATCCAATCATCTATTTTTTTTACATGGGTACAGATTCTTGTATTTCTTTTTTTAAAAAATATATTTATTATTGGATGAAGACAGTGTAAACTTGAGAGGGCCAGAGGAGATAGATTGAGAGATAGAGAGACATATGCAAACCTATTTTACCAATTGTGAAATTTACCTCTTATAGGCAGGGACCAGGGACTTGAACCTGGGTCTTTGCACACTGTAATGTGTGTGCTGAACCAGGTGCGCCACCACCTGGCCCCACTTCTTGTATTTATTTCTTTAAAAAAATTTTTTTTTATTTATAAAAAGGAAACATTGGGCCAAGATGGCAACTGGAAAGTAGCAGCACCCATGGGCTCTGACATCAACTGCTAGAAAGCCTTGAAATCCTGGCCTTCAGCAGGGCAAGCAAGGAGGCATCCTAAAGGTAGACCAGGGAGGTGATTATAATTCAATTTGGGTTAAAAATTAGAGCAAAAAGAAAGGAAATTTCTTGATTATTTCTCTCAAGCCCCTCTCTCCATAACCAGACCCAGGGGGTAGGGAGCTGCTGCTAGCAGGCTCCCCACTGAGCTCCTTTCTTTACCAAGATTCCTGGCCCACCCAGGCACCATTAAATCCTTTTTCCAAATTTCAAGGCTGTTTCTGTTGATCCTCTGAGTAAGGGACTTAGACCCATCCAAGTGACAATTAGCTAATCAAGCAAGCCTTACCCAGCCTGGGAGACTGCTTGAAAGTTTGTTGTTTTTTTTTCTTTTTTCCCCGTTTGTTTTGTATTGTGCTTTCTTTCTCAATCAGCTGTCTAGACTCAATGTACATAGGCTAACTGGGAGCTGTCCAAGCTGCAGACGCACTACTTGGGCTTTTTACTCTGTTCTATTTTACAAATACTATTATATATACATGCATATCACTTCCCCCCGCTCAGGTGAACACAATTAACTCTTAGTATACTTTCCATTGCTAGACAAGAATTATCACCCACTGTGAGAGAAACTTGTCTCACTTTTCATACCTCCTCTATACACTATCGCCCTTCTCCCACCTCCAAGCCAATTAAAAAAAAAAAAAAAAAAATATATATATATATATATATATATATATATACACCTCTCACGTTTTTTTCTTTCTCTGTTTCCTTTTCTTTTTTATTTTCTCTCTTTTTTCCCTCTGTCTTTCTTTCTCCCTTCCTCCTCCCTCTGCCTTCTGAATTCACTGATACTTATTTGTGAACTATTTCAGGGAAGAAGTCTGACTCAGAGCAGACTCTCTTTGTGTGTCTCTATGCTGTACTTCTCCTTCCCCTCTTGCTACCCCTAGAATCAACAGTGGACAGTAGATTTGCATAATTGTCTATTCCTGCTATCCCTTTTTTCCTTTCTCTTTCTTTTTCATTTAGATTTGGTTGCTATTTTTCTTGAACTGGAAACATTGTGGGACTAACTGGTATAGGTTAAACTGCTTCAGTCATTGCTTTAGATACTATTGTAATTTCTGAGGGTGGTGATTGCATATGTCATAAACGTATTTAGTATAGTGTGGCTTGTACATAAAATAAAGCAACTGAGGAACAACAGAACATAAAAATAAAAAAAAACATAAAAAATGGGTAGACCAAGAGCAAATAAAACTGTTAATACAATGAACGAAGACAAGAGCCTAGAAGAAATTACAAATCAGCCAGAAATAACCATAGATAAGAAAGGCATGCAAACAATAATAAATTTATTAATCACAGAAATGTAAACAACTTTGGAGGAAAGGAATATCAGTATTAGGGAAAAAGCAGATGAGACTCTCAAGGAAAATACTAACTACCTTGAGGCAATTAGAGAACTGAAAGCTGAAATAGCTGTAAGAAGAAAGCAGCCGAGGGAAGGGAAAACAGATTAGCAGTAGCAGAAAACAGAATTAGCCAGACAGAGGATGAGCTAGAGAAAACTTAGAAAGAGGTGAAAGAGCCCAAAAAGGGATTGAGAGACACTGAAAACAACAGCAGAAACATATGGGATGATCTCAAAAGAAGTAACATTCGTATAATTGGCCTGCAAGAGGAAGAAAGAGAGGAAGGGGAAGCAAGCATGCTAGAGGAAATTATAGAAGAAAACTTCCCAGACCTGAACAACAGAAAGGACATCAAGAGTCCCAAACAGAATCAACCCAGACCTGAAGACACCAAGATACATCATAGTCACAATGAAAAGATGTAAGGATAAAGAAAGGATCCTAAAGGCTGCAAGAGAAAAACAAACACAAAAAAAATCACATACAGGGGAAAACCTATAAGACTCTCATCAGACTTCTCTACCAAAACTCTAAAGGCCAGAAGAGAATTGCAAGATATCTATCGAGCCCTGAATGAAAAGGGTTTCAACCAAGGATAATATATCCTGCTAGACTTTCATTCAAACTAGATGGAGTCATCAAAATGTTCTCAGGCAAACAACAGTTAAAGGAAGCAACTATCACCAAATCGGCCCTGAAAGAGGTTCTAAAAGACCTCTTATAAACAAGAACATCACTATAATACTTGCAACATATCAAATAAAAACTTGTTGAACAATGGCACTACAACACATTAAATCCATAATATCAGTAAATATCAATGGCTTAAACTCACCCATCAAAAGGCACAGAGTGGGAGGATGGATCAGAAAACATAACCCAACCATATGCTGCTTGCAAGAATCCCACTTGACCCAAGAAGATAAACACAGACTTAAAGTGAAAGGATGGAAAACTATCCTGCAGGCTAATGGACCACAAAAAAAGGGCAGGAACAGCCATTCTCATCTCTGACACAATAGATTTTAAATTAAATAAAATAATAAAAGATAGGAAAGGTCATTACATAATGACTAAAGGATCAATCAGCCAAGAAGATTTAACAATTATTAACATCTATGCACACAATGAGGAACCATCTAAATACATCAAACATCTTCTCAAAGAACTTCAAAAATACATCAATAGTAATACAATAATAGTGGGAGACTTTAACACCACACTCTAACACCTAGACAGATCAACAAAACACAGAATCAACAAAGAAACAAGAGACATAAATAAAGAGATGGACAGACTAGACCTCTGGGTCATTTTCAGAGCTCTTCACCTCCAAAAATTGGAATACACATTCTTTTCAAATGCACACAACACAAACTCAAGGATAGACCACATGTTAGGCTACAAAGACAGCATCAATAAATTCAAGAGCATTGAAATCATCCCAAGTATCTTCTCAGACCACAGTGGAGTAAAACTAACATTTAACAACAAACAGAAAACTATTAAAAGTCACAGATTTGGAAACTAAACAACATACTGCTTAAGAACAACTGAGTCAGAGAGACACTCAAGCAGGAAATACAAATGTTCCTGGAAACAAATGAAAATGAAGACACAAGCTATCAAAATATTTGGGACACAGCTAATGCAGTACTGAGAGGGAAACTCATAGCCATACAATCACATATTAAACAACAAGAAAAAACCCAAATAAACAACCTTACTGCACACCTTAAGGACTTAGAGGAAGAGGAACAACAGAACCCTAAAGCAACCAGAAGGACAGAAAGCACTAAAATTAGAGCAGAAATAAACAACATTGAAAATAAGAGAACCATACAGAAGATCAATGAAATCAAATGTTGGTTCCTGGAAAACTTAAACAAGATTGAAAAACCCCTAACCAGACTCACTAAACAAAAAAGGGAGAAGACTCAAATTCATAGAATTGTAAACGATAGCAGAGATATCACAACTGACACTACAGAAATCCAGAAAATCATGAGAGACTTCTATGAAGAACTATACGCCACCAAGCTAGAAAATCTGGAAGAAATGGGATTCCTAGAATCATATGCAGTTCCAAAACTGAAGCAAGAAGAACACAAAACCTAAATGCACCAATCACAGACAAATAAATTGAAACTGTTATTAAGAATCTCCCCAACAACAAAGTCTGGGGCCAGATTGCTTCACAAATGAATTCTACAAAACCTTCAGGAAACAGTTAATACCCATACTCCTAAAGCTTTTCCATAAGACTGAAGAAATAGGGACACTCCCTTCCACCTTCTATGTAGCCAACATCATTCTGATACCAAAAGCAGATAGACACACAACAAAAAAGGAAAACTATAGACCAATATCTCTGATGAACATAGATGTCAAAATATTAAACAAGATCTTGGTCAACTGGATACAGCAGCATATCAAAAAGATTTTTCATCATGACCAAGTGGAATTCATCCCAGGAATGCAAGGCTGGTTCAACATATGTAAGTCTTATCAATGTCATTCACCACATCAATAAAAGCAAAGCCAAAAACCACATGATTATCTCAGTAGGTGCAGAGAAAGCCTTTGACAAAAGCCAACACCCATTCAAAACTCTACAAAAAATGGGAATAGATAGGAAATTCCTCAAGATAGTGCAATCCATATATAGCAAACCAACAGCCAACATCATACTCAATGGACAGAAGTTGAAAGCATTTCCCCTCAGATCAGGGACTAGACAGGGCTGCCCACTACCAACATTACTCTTCAACATAGTAATGGAAGTTCTTGCCATAGCAATCAGTCAAGAGAAAGAAATCAAAGGAATACAGATTGGAAGGGAAGAAGTCAAACTCTCACTATTTGCAGATGACATGGTAGTATACATAGAAAAACCTAAAGAAGCCAGTAGAAAACTACTGGAAGTTATTAGGCAATATAGAAAGGTGTCAGGCTACAAAATCAATGTACAAAAATAAGTGGCATTTCTCTATGCAAATGCTAAAACTGAAGAAGAACACATCCAGAAATCATTCCCATTCACTGTTGCAACAAAATCAATAAAATACCTAGAAGTAAAGCTGACCAAAGAAGTGAAAGAATTGTAAACTGAAAACTATGGGTCATTTTTTAAGGAAATAGAAACTGATACCAAGAATTGGAAAGACATTCCATGTTCATGGATTGGAAGAATAAATATCAAAATGAATATTCTCCCCACAGCCATATACAAATTTAATGCAATACCCATCAAAGTTCCATCAAGCTTCTTTAAGAGAATAGAACAAACACTATAATCATTTATCTGGAACCAGAAAACACCTAGAATTGCCAAAACCATCTTGAGGAAATGAAATAGAAACAGAGGCAATACACTCCCATATCTCAAACTATATTATAATGCCATCATCATCAAAACAGCCTGGTACAGGAACAAAAATAGGCACACAGACCAGTGGAACAGAATTGAAAGCCCAGAAGTAAATCCCAACACCTATGGGCCTCTAATCTTTGATAAGGGGGCCCAAAGGATTAAATGGAAGAAGGAGGCTCTCTTCAATAAATGGTGCTGGGAAAACTGGGTTGAAACATGCAGAAGAATGAAATTGAACCATCTTATCTCACAAGAAATAAAAAAATTAACTCTAAATGGATCAAAGACCTGGATTTCAGACAGGAAACTATCAAATACTTATAGGAAAACATTGATGAAACACTTTCCCACCTACACCTCAAGGACATCTTTGATGAAACAAACCAATTACAAGGAAGACTAAAGCAGAAACAAACCAAGGACACATCAAATTGAAAAGCTTCTACACAGCAAAAGAAACTATCACACAAAGAGACCCCTCACAGAATGGGAGAAGATCTTCACATGCCATACATCAGACAAAAGACTAATCACCAAAATATACAGAGAATTCAGCAAACTTAGCACCAAAAAAGCAAATGACCCCATCCAAAAATGGGCAGAGGGTATGAATAAGACATTCACTACAGAGGAGATCCAAAAGGCTAACAAACATATGAAAAACTGTTCCAGGTTGCTGATTGTCAGAGAGATGCAAATAAAGACAACCTTGAGATACCACCTCACTCCTGTGAGAATGGCATACATCAAAAAGGACAGCAGCAACAAATGTTGGAGAATTGTGGGGACACAGGAACCCTTCTACACTGCTGGTGGGAATGGAAACTGGTCCAGCCTTTCTGAAGAGCTTTCTGGAGAACTCTCACAAGGTTAGACATAGACCTTCCATATGACCCAGTAATTCCTCTCCTGGGGATATACCCCAAGGATTCCATAATGCCCAACCAAAAAGATGTGTGTACATCTATGTTCATAGCAGCACAATTCATAATAGCTAAAACCTGGAAGGAACCCAGGTGCCCAACAGTATATGAGTGGCTGAGAACACTCTGTTATATATACATAATGGAATACTTTGCAGCTAATAAGAACAATGAGCCCACCTTATCTGACCCATCTTGGACAGAGCTAGAAGGAATTATGTTAAGTCAGCAAAGTCAGAAAGATAAAGATGAGTATGGGATGTCCCCACTCATCAACAGAAGTTGATAAAGAAGAACAGAAAGGGAAACTAAAGCAGGATTTGATTAAATGGAGAGCAGGGCACCAATGTAAAAACCCTGTGGTGAAGGGCAGGGTGGCCATTGGGCTTCCCATCATGGCGGGGCATGGGAGTTTCGGGGTGGGTGGTGGGAATGGTGCTTATGTACAATCCTATTAAAGTGTAAACATATAAACCACTATTTAATTAATATGAGAGGTGAAAAACTGATGATATGTCTAGAACTTCTTAAAACACAGACTGAGTCTTTTTAATACATAAGCTGTCTTTGATATGTTGTCTCTCCCAAAAGCCTAGACCAGGGAGAAGAGAAGCAACTGGTAGCACACCTATATACAAGATGCTGTGTATTATACCCCAAACCCTATCAAAGGGACTTTCCAAAGTTAACCCTGTCACCAAATAATGTGACGATAACAATAACTATCCATTGTCTTCTTGAACCCTGAGACAACAGGAACCTCATATTTCCACTACAGAGCCTATATTTCCCCCAGTCCTGGAACCTTAGGGTGGGGCCCACTGTTCTGCATGCTGCTCTCAATTCAAAACAAATAATATTGCATCTGCGGATCACAACCTAATCAAAACAACATGTGCCATCCCAGCATGCTTTACTTCAGACTGTGAGGAGAGACTTCACGTGTGGAATGACAACCCTTCAGCTTCATCACTTGGGTGAGAGCTTTCCTTTCATAGTATTCTCTAATTCCATTCCAGGTGTTCCACTCCCCAATAAAGTCCCCAAACCTAGATATAGTCCAGGTCCCCTGAGATAGAGCATAGGTTCACCCATGCCCATAAACTAGGGGAAAAATATATACCTGAAAGCAGAAGTACACAAGAGCATGCAGGGAATACTCCCCAACACTTCATCTGCATTATCCCAGTCTTTAGGTCCATGATTGTTCAGAAATTTGTTTGGCTTTGTTTGTTAACTCTCTTTTCAGCCACCAGGTTCCGGATGCCAGCAAGATGCTGACCAGACTTCCCTGGACAGAGGACCCCATCAATGTGTACTGGAGCTCCACTTCCTCAGAGCCCCACCCTACTAAGGAAAGAGAGAGGCAGACTGGGAGTATGGATTGACCAGTCAACGCCCATGTTCAGTGGGGAAGCAGTTACAGAAGCCAGACCTTCCACCTTCTGCAACCCACAATGACCCTGGATCCATACTCCCAGAGAGATAGAGAATGGGACTGTTCTGGCTCCTACGCTATTTAATATTTACATCAATGACCTCCCAGAAACTTCTTCAAGGAAGTTTGTCTATGCCGATGACACCTGCTGTGCAACTCAGGCATCCAACTTCGACATCCTCGAGGAAAGACTCACGAAAGACATGTCTCTGATATCTGATTACTGTAAAAAATGGTGACTAATCCCTAGCACTGCAAAAACGGTATCATCTGTTTTCCATTTACACCATGCTTCTGCCTCACGTGAGCTTAATGTGCAGCTTGGCAATACGAGAATCCGGCATGAAGCCCAGCCAGTCTATCTTGGCGTTACTCTCGATCGCACTCTGTCATTTCACAAACATCTCATAAAAACTGCAGCAAAGGTGGACGTGAGGAATAACATCATTGCAAGACTAGCCAGCTCCTCATGGGGCGCGAGTGCTTCCACACTACGATCATCATCTCTGGCATTATGCTATTCCACTGCAGAATACTGTGCCCCAGTATGGTCCCGTAGCCCCCATGTCCACTTGGTCGATTCCAAATTATATTCCTCCATGAGGATAATTTCTGGAACCATCCATTCTACCCCGCTTCCATGGCTGCCAGTTCTTAGCAACATCGCCCTGCCAGATATTCGTCGGGATGCGGCATCATCTAAGTTCATTTCCCACATCTAGGCTCTACCGGACCTGCCAATATACGCGGATATCTTCACCCATCCTGTCCAACGCTTGATGTCTCATCACCCAATCTGGTCCCCTATGCCTACACTGAACATCTCTGTTCCAGACTCTTGGAAACAGAGTTGGCAGTCAGCTGAGGTAAAGAACAAACACCTCATCACAGACCCCTGCAAGCGTCAACCCGGCTTTGACCTGGCACGTTATGATTGGGCCCTCCTCAATCGCTATCGAACAGGCCATGGCCGGTGCATCGCTATGTTCCATCGCTGGGGAGCCAGAGACGACCCGAACTGCCCCTGCGGCTACAGACAGACTATGACCCACATAGTCAACGACTGCCACCTCTCCAGATTCAAAGGAGGTCTCGAAACTTTACATCAGGCTCAACCTGATGCTGTTGACTGGCTACGGAAGAAGGGCAAATGCTAGAAGAAGAAGGAAGGCTATCAGGGGAGGGGATGGGATATGGAGATCAGGTTATGGGAATTGTGCAGAATTTTACCCCTCTTATTCTATGGTTTTGTTAATGTATCCTTTCTTAAATAAAAAAAAGAGGAAACATTGACAAAACCATAGGATAAGAGGGGTACAGGTCTGCACAATTCCCACCAACAGACATCTGCATACCATCACCTCCACTGATAGTTTTCCTATTCTTTAACCCTCTGGGAGTATGGACCCAAGATCATTCTCAGTGCAGAAGGTTAAAGGTCTGGCTTCTGTAATCCTTCCCTGCTGAACATGGCCATTGACAGGTCGATCCATGCTCCCAGCCTGTCTCTCTCTTTCCCTAGTGGAGAAGGGCTCTCAGGAAGTGGAGTTCTAAGGCACACTGGTGGGGTTGTCCAGGGAATTCTGGTCATATCCTGCTAGCATCTGGAACCTGGTGGCTGAAAAGAGAGTTAACATACAAAGCCAAACAAATTCTTGACTAATCATGAACCTAAAGGCTGGAATCATGCAGGTGAAGCTTTGGGGGGTCCTCCATTTTGTAGATAGCTAATTGGCATATTTTAGTTATATTTCAAAGGGCTAGTAGCTATACTAGTGGTTTTTTTTTTCTTTTTCTTTTTTTGCCTGAGCCTGAAATCTGATATGTAGGTGGATCCTAATTATTGTCTGGGGACATGATATCATGTCTGGAAAAAGGACTAGAAAGCTGAATCAGGGAAGAGTGTAGCTCCCTACTATGGGAAAGGAGAATATATTGTTGGCTGTAAATCCCATTGATTTGATGTGATCTGGGGCGCATACTTAGCTTAGGAGCCTGTGTGACTGTACATCCCTCTAGATCTGAGCTCACATTCTGTGGTCATGAACAGGAACATTCCATGCTGCCCCAGTATCAACCCATCTTCCTCAGTTGTAACATAGAGTATGTTGTCTATCCTCCCTTCAGAGGATGAAACATTCTCTACCATTGATGATCCAAGTTGAGGGCAAGGTCCTACAGGGGCCCACAAAGGGGTCTGTTGTGTTGTTCCTGATAGAAATGACCTGTATCAATGGAGAGAGGGATTTATTCAAGGTCTAGGCCCAACATGTCTGTTTGGGAATCTCAGGATACCCAGATTAGCGCCTCAGCTGGTGGAATGGCCTGATAGTGACTAAGGAGTCATCATTTATGTATGCCAGCTTGTTGCCCTTATTCAGCTTTTGCAGTCCTTGCTTTGATTAGGTTAGCTTTGGAGTGAGTGAGAGAACTGTAATAGGAAGTAGGTGAGGAGGGTATCTAAGTCTAAGTGGACACTATTTCATTATTAACTTGATACTGACTCACTATAGACTATTGTGTATTTTTGTTTCAGGTATATATTTTGCCCTAATTTATGGATACATGTGAACATATGGTCTATCTTACGGGACCTGGCCTATTTCTAGGTTTTGGGACTTTGTTAGGAAATGAACCCCCTGGAATGGAATTAGAGAATACCATGAAAGAAAAGGTCTCACCCAAGTGATGAGGGTGAAGGGTTGGCAGTCCATGCCTGAAGTCTCTGTACACAGTCGGAGGTGAAGCATGCTGAGATGGTACTCATTGCATTTATTAGGTTGGCATCGGCGGATGCAATATCATTTGACCTGACTTGAGAGAAGCATGCAGGCAAGTGAGTCCCACCCCAGATGTTCCAGGATTGGGAGAAACATAGGCTCTACAGAGGAAGGGGGAGATTCCTGTTGTCATAGGGTTTAAGAAGACAATAGATAGTTATTGCAGTAATCACATTGTTTGGCAATTTGGGTTAACTTTGAAGAACCCTTTGTTAGTATTTGCTTTATCATATACACCCTCACCATATTTTATGTCCCTTGACATTTGCATATAGCTATGCCACTTTTGTTCTCCCTCGACTGCTTTTAAGAGAGTCAACATATCAAAGACTTAGTCTATGTATTAAAAAGAGTCCGTATTTTAAAAAGTTTGAGACATTCAATCAGTTTTTCCCCTCTCATATTACTTAAATAGTGATTTATATGACTACAAATTAATAGGAGTGTACATAAAAACCATTCCCACAACCAAAAGACTGTGTCCCATCCCCTCCCTCTTGTCCCCCCCCCCCACCTAAATAAGCTGAACATTTACCCTCACCCTCCACCCAGGTTTTTTTCTTTGGTTCCCTATTCCAAATTCAGTCAACTTCTGTTTTGAATTTCCCTTTCTGTTCTTTCTCAACTTCTGTTTATGAGTGGGAACTTCCCATACTTGTTTTATCTTTTAGACTTAGCTCTTTTATCTTTTATCTTTCTGACTTAGTTTTCTTTCATCATTTCCTCTAGAATGTTTACTTCCCATTCCTCTCTTTCTTCCTCTGGCAGGCCAATTATATGAATGTTACTTCTTTTGAGATCATCCCATATGTCTCTGTTGCTGTTTTCAGTGTCTCTCAATCTCTATTTTTAGCTCTTTTATTTCTTTCTTAGTTTTCTCTAGCTCATCCTCTGTCTGGATAATTGTTTTCTGCTTCTGCTAATCTGCTTTCCCTTCCCTCTGCTTCTTTCTTCAGTTTAGTTATAGTATTAGCTTGTTCTGCGTATTGACCTTTTAGTATAGCTATTTCAGCTTTTAGTTCTCTGATTACCTTGAGGTCACTAGTATTTTCCTTGGGGGTCTCATCTGTTGTTTCCCTAATTCTGATAGCCCTTTCCACCCTATTTGTCTTCATTTCTGCAATTATTAAGTTTACTATTGCTTGCATACTTTTCTTATCTATGATTACTTCTGACTGATTTTGAGTTTCCTCTGGGCTCCTGTCTTGATTCATTGTGGTAGTAGTTTTATTTGCTCTTGATTTAACCATTATTTTTATTGATGTGTTTTTATTTTTCTGTCTGTCATTCTTTAGTTGTTGTATTTTGAGTACTAGCCACACTATACTAAATACCTTTATGACAGATGCCGTCACCAACCTCAGAAATTACAACAATAGTAACTGAAGCAATGCTTGATGCAGTTCAACCAATATCAGTTAGCCAACAACACCTCCAGTCCAAGGAAAAATATATACCAAATTCAAAAGAAAAAGAAAGATAAAGGAGAAAAGGGAAAGCAAGAATAAGAAATTATGCAAATCTACTGTCCACTGAAAATTATTGGGATAGCAAGTGGAGAAAGGGAAGTAGAAAAGAGAGACACACACAGAGAGTCCACTCTGAGTCAGATTTCTTTCTCAAAATAACTCACAAATGAGTATCAGAGAATTCAGAAAGCAGGAGGAGGAAGGAAGAAAAAAAAAGAGCAGTGAGAGTTAATAGGTTTCTTTCTTTCTTTCTTTCTTTCTTTTAATTAGCTAGGAAGAGGGAAAAAGGAGAGCAGAATAGAGAAGGAAGTAGAGTGAAACATGTTCCTCTCACAATGGATAGGACACCGAATGGCCTAGCAATGGAAAAAACAATAACAGTTAATTTTGGTCAACCTGAAGGAGGGGGAAAAAAGGACACACACACACACACACACACACACACATATATATAAATATATATTAATAGAATAGAGTAAATAAATCCTAGGAGCAAGCTGTAGATTGGCTCAGGCAGCCTGAGCAAAGCAGCCAATTGTAAGTAGTATCCAAACAAACAAACAAAAAAAAAAAACCTTCAGGTAGTCTTTCCCAGGCAGGGGTGAGGCTCCAATTGGTCAGATATTTGGTCACTCAAATAGAGCTCCAACCACTTAGAGAGACAAAAAGAGAAGGAAATCAAAAAGGAAAAGGATTGGAATGACACTACTGGTGAGCCAGGAATCTTGGTAAAGAAAATAGCTCAGTGGGAAGCCTACTAGGAGCAGGTGTCCATCCCCTGGGGTCTGGTTCTGGGGTTGGGGGGAGGGGTGAGTTTCAGAACTAATACAAAAGATTTCCTTTCTTTTTCAACATCCTTAAGTCAATCAATGTCATTCACCACATCAATAAAAGCAAAGCCAAATACCACATGATTATATCAATAGATGCAGAGAAAGCCTTTGACAAGATCCAACACCCATTCATGCTCAAAACTGTACAAAAAATGGGAATATATGGGAAATTCCTCAAGATAGTGGAGTCTATATATAGCAAACCTACAGCCAACATCATACTCAATGGACAGAAGCTGAAAGCATTCCCCCTCAGATTGGGGACTAGACAGGGCTGTCCACTGTCACCGTTACTCTTCAACATAGTATTGGAAGTTCTTGCCATAGCAATCAGTCAAGAGAAAGAAATCAAAGGAATACATATTGGAAGGGAAGAATTCAAACTCTCACTATTTGCAGATGATATGATAGTATACATAGAAAGACCTAAAGAATCCAGCAGAAAATAACCGGAAGTTATTAGGCAATATAGAAAGGTATCAGGATACAAAATCATTGTACACAAATAAGTGGAATTTCTTTATGCAAACACTAAATCTGAAGAAGAAGACATCCGGAAATCACTCCCATTTACTGTTTCAGCAAAATCAATCAAATACCTAGGAATAAAGTTGACCAAAGAAGTGAAAGACTTGTATGCTGAAAACTATGCGTCACTACTCAAGGAAATAGAAACTGATACCAAGAAATGGAAAGCTATCCCATGCTCATGGATTGGAAGAATAAATATCATCAAAATGAATATTCTCCCTAGAGCCATATACAAATTTAATGCAATACCCATCAAAGTTCCACCAAGCTTCTTTAAGAGAACAGAACAAACACTATAATCATTTATCTGGAACCTGAAAACACCTAGAATTGCCAAAACCAAAATCTTGAGGAAAAGAAACAGAAATGGAGGCATCACACTCCCAGACCTTAAACTATATTATAAAGCCATCATCATCAAAACAGCATGGTACTGGAACAAAAATAGGCACACAGACCAGTGGAACATAATTGAATGCCCAGAAATAAATCCCCACACCTATGGACATCTAATCTTTGATAAGGGGGCCCAAAGGATTAAATGGAAAAAGGAGGCTCTCTTCAATAAATGGTGCTGGGAAAACTGGGTTGTAACATGCAGAAGAATGAAATTGAACCACTTTATCTCACCAGAAACAAAAATTAACTCCAAATGGATCAAAGACATAGATGTCAGACCAGAAACAATCAAATACTTAGAGGAAAACATTGGTAAAACAGTTCCCACCTACAACTCAAGGACTTCTTTGATGAATCAAATCCAATTGCATGGAAGACTAAAGCAGAAACTAACCAATGGGACTACATCAAATTGAAAAGCTTCTGCACATCCAAAGAAACTATTAAACAAACAGAGAGACCCCTCACAGAATGGGAGAAGATCTTCACATGCCAGACATCAGACAAGAAACTAATCACCAAAATATATAAAGAGCTCAGCAAACTTAGCACCAAAAAAACAAATGACCCCATCTAAAAATGGGCAGAGGATATGAACAAAACATTCACTACAGAGGAGATCCAAAAGGCTAACAAACATATGAAAAACTGCTCTAGGTCACTGATTGTCAGAGAAATGCAAATTAAGACAACACTAAGATACCACCTCACTCCTGTAAGAATGGCATACATCAAAAAGGACAGCAGCAACCAATGCTGGAGAGGATGTGGGGACAGAGGAACCCTTTTACATTGCTGGTGGGAATGTAAATTGGTCCAGCCTCTGTGGAGAGCAGTCTGGAAAACTCTCAGAAGGCTAGACATGGACCTTCCATATGATCCAGTAATTCCTCTCCTGGGGTTATACCCCAAGGACTCCATAACACCCAACCAAAAACAGGTGTGTACTCCTATGTTCATAGCAGCACAATTCATAATAGCTAACATGGAAGCAGCCCAGGTACCCAACAACAGATGAGTTGCTGAGAAAGCTGTGGTATATATACACAATGGAATGCTATGCAGCTATCAAGAACAATGAACCCACCTTCTCTGACCCATCTTGGACAGAGCTAGAAGGAATGATGTTAAGTGAGCTAAGTCAGAAAGATAAAGGTGAGTATGGGATGATCCCACTCATCAACAGAAGTTGAGTAAGAAGATCTGAAAGGGAAACAAAAATCAGGACCTGATCAAATTGTAAGTAGGGCACCAAAGTAAAAACCCTGTGGTGAGGGGTAGACATGCAGCTTCCTGGGACAGTGGGGGGGTTGGAGTGGGTGGGAGGGATGGGTCACAGTCTTTTGGTGGTGGGAATGGTATTTATGTACACTCCTAGCAAAATGTAGACATATAAATCAGTAGTTAATTAATATGAGAAGGGTAAAATCAATTGTATGTCTCAAAGTTTTTCAAAACACAAACTGAATCTTTTTAATATATAGGCTGTGTATTTGATATGCGGACTCTCTCAAAAGCCTAGACCAAGTAGATTAGAAGCATCCAATAGCACAGCTATATACAAGATACTGGATACTGTACAGCAAACCATAACAAAAGGACTTTTCAAAGTTAACCCAATTACCAAATAATGTGATGATAACATTAACTATCGATTGTCTTTTTGAACCCTAAGACAGCAGGAACCTCACATCTCCACTATAGAGCCCCTACTTCCCCCAGTCCTGGAACACTTGGATAGGGCCCACTTTCCCGTATGCCTCTCCCAATCCATACCAAATAATATTGCATCTGCCGGTCACAAGCTAACCAACGCAACAATTGCCACCTCAACATGCTTCACCTCAGACTGTGTCCAGAGACTTCACATGTGGAATGACAACCCTTCAGCTTCATTACTCGGGTGAGACCTTTCCTTTTATAGTACACTCTAATTTCATCTCAGGTGGTTCACTTTCTAACAAAGTCCCATAACCTAGATATACACCAGTTTCTGTGAGAGAGAGCTTATGTGCACACGTATACATAAACTACTGCAAAATATATACCTGAAAGCAGAAGTACACTAGAGTTTGCAGTGAGTACCTCCCTAACACTTCCTCTCCACTATTCCAAGCTTGGGATCCATGATTGCTCAACAAATTGTTTGGCTTCGTATGTTAACTCTCTTTTCAATCACCAGGTTCCAGATCCCACCAGGATGCTGGCCAGGCTTCCCTGGATTGAAGACCCCACCAATGTGTCCTGAAGCGCAGCTTCCCCAGAGACACACCTTACTAGGGAAAGAGAGAGGCAGACTGGGAGTATGGACCAACCAGTCAACGCCCATGTTCAGCAGGGAAGCAATCACAGAAGCCAGACCTTCTACCTTCTGCAACCCTCAATGACCCTGGGTCCATGCTCCCAGAGAGATAGAGAATGGGAAAGCTACCATGGGAGGGAGTGGGTTATGGAGATTGGGTGGTGGGAATTGTGTGGAGTTGTACCCCTCCTACCCTATGGTTTTGTTAATTAATCCTTTCTTAAATAATAAAATAAAAATAGCTCAGTGGGAAGCCTGCTAGGAGCCGGTGTCCATCCCCTGGGGTCTGGTTCTGGGGTTGGGGGGGAGGGGTGAGTTTCAGAAATAATACAAAAGATTTCCTTTCTTTTTCCTCTGTTTTCTAACCCAAAAGTGAGCTATAGGACCCCTCCTTGGTGTCACACTTAGGACCCTTTATTCACCCTCTTGCTGTTGGCCCAGTATCCTACCCTATCCAGTGAATCCTAGGTCACAGGACTCATCTTGTTGGAGCTTACACCAGCAGCTACCTCCAAGTCGCCATCTTGGCTCTGCCCCCCTCTTCTTTTTCTTTTTGTTGAGTTATATGGGTTCTTTATAAATGTCTGATATTAACTGCTTGTCATATGTGTGATGTGAAAATATCTTCTCCTACCTGGTTAGGAGATCTGGTTAGCAGATCTCAGCTGCAAATATCTGGATTTGCTTGTCTCTATAGATTTTAAGACATCTGTTTTCCTTGTGAATCTCCATTCTCAGAAGAGTTCAAGAAAAGGCACTGACTTTCTGTGACTTTTTCCTTTACATATTTTTCTTGCTATGAAGAGAAGTCATATTTCTAAACAGTTTACACATTAGATCTTAAACCATGAATTATATTGTTATTTTGTCTCCCAAGTTTTTATCAAATTATAAGCTATAGCATATGGATTTTAATAATAATAATAATAACTCATATAATTTGAAACTTACCTTATGAAAAGTATTGTGCTAAGAATTTACATGCCCTGTTTGATAAACACAATATGCTTACTGGTTGAAGAGAAAAGAGTTTGGAGTTAGATTGTTCCAGTTCATATCTATACTTCTCATACTTTGGGAACTGGGGAAAGTTATTTAAATTCTCCACGCCTCAAATTTATCATCTGTTCAGGAAAATAATAATAATATTCATAAATTTCTGAGTAAATTTAATAAATGGCATCTGTGAGTGCCATGTGTTCTTTTTTTTTTTTTTCTTAAGATACAGAGAAGGGGAGAGAAACAGAGGAGAGAAAGTGAAAGATTACAGAACAGGTATTCTTGCAATGCCATAGTGGATGAGATTTGAAGTTAGGTTATACACATGTCAAAGCAAAGCACTATCTAAGTGAATTATTTGACCAGCTCTATGTTTGCTGTATTAGCTCATTAATCCCCTGTAATGTGATTATTCTTAAGAAAAAGTCTCATAGCTGGTTTAAATAAATTTACTGAGTTCTATAAGGTAATCATGCAAAATTTCTTAATTATACATTTAATTTGAAGATAACATAGAAGAAAAATCACCCATCTTAATCCTCATAGTCACCTCACAATGTTTATAACTTAATGATGGTTCTTTGATCCTGTTAACCCCTATTAGTGGGTAGAGTGTAAGTTCCATAGTGTGGGAGTCCAGCTCCTGTGGGGGTGCAATGAGGGGAGGGAAATGAAAACATTCAGAAGCAAGGAACCTTGGAATTATTCAGGGGTATGGCCTGGAATGGAATGCTGAACACATTTATTGGAATATATAATACAGCATATTTTGACAAACTTCTCCTTAAATTTGGATCCTTCACCCAATTATGTAAATATTTGTCTTATCAATTTGAGACGTTTTCTCATTCTCTAATCTAATTTGGGAGAAGGTAGAAAGCAGTGGTGATAGTCTCTTCTGTACGCACCCTCAGAGACCTTGTGAGTTTTAGCATGTAGCACACTGAGTATTTCCTCAAAAAGCTGTTTCAGTAGCAGTCATCACCATGACATGTAGCACATGGAGGGATTGCCTCTGATAGGGTCACAGTTGTGCCCCGGAGGATTTGCCTCTGATAGCTGTTTCACAGGATCTACTGTGAGGTGGTCTCAGAAAAGGTTTTCTACCATTTCTCTTCGTAAGTTAGTATGACATAAAAAAATAATAATAATAAAGTTAGTATGACCTGTCTCCTACAATCTTAATCCTCATATTGGCCTCACAATATTTATAACTTAATGATCTTTGATCCTGTTAACCATTGTTAATGGGTAGATTGTAAGTTCTTTTTCTGTATGTGTAATTGAGATATTATTAGTGAATTCATTTTAGTGTTTACAAAGATAATATCTATCTTATTATACAACTTTCATACATTTTATTATACAATTGTATAATACGATAGATAATATCTATCGTATTATACAATTTTCATAGGTAAAATCAATACTTTTTACACATTCACAGAACAATTATCAATCTGAATGAGTCCTGCTGGATCTCAGTAATTTTCACTGTCTGGTAAAATATTGGTTTTCACAGGACCCTTCATAAAATATTAAAAATATTTTTTAAATAGCAGGATTATACAGAGCATAACAAGTGCCAAACATTCTTTATGCACTAGTAGTTCTCCAGGAAATTACAATATTTATTGCTCTTATTTGATTTATCTCTCTTACTTTGTAATTTATTTTTTCACTCATTCATTTAACACACTCAATTTGAATAATACTAATATAGGCAGATATCTTTATTAATAGCAAGGCTTGTACTGACACTGAAAATACCAACTTTCACTAATCCTTATTTGTTGAATTTTTTACAAGCCATAAATGTAGAATTGTATTGTCTTTGATAAAATTCTCTTCCATGGGATTTACTAACTCAGTCTGATAAGTATTGTATTAACCTTCTGAGTTATATTGTACTCCCACAGAATTTCACTGATCTTTGGTAAAATCTGCATGTACTAATATCTGCTTCATTCTGGTAGATACTAAGAATTCTTACTACTCAACATTTACTTCTTTAGAATTAAACTGTCAAATTGTTATGGTTTTTTATTTGTATTGGTGGGTGTTTAATGGTTTACGGTAAGTACAGTTATTGGTACATGTATAAAATTCCTCAGTTTTCTGCAAAGCATTCTCACCCCCGGCCTAGGGCCTCCTCCACCATCATGCACCAGACACGAAAACCCACCATCCCTCTAGAATATCACCTCAATATGTACTACGTATTAACATGAAGAAGATATATAGCATTTTCAAACTTTATCATCTTTCATTTATCCTTAAACAATCCACAACTTTTATCAGAAAAAACATAAGTAATTTATCAAATTTAGCATTTTGGATGAATAAGGGAGAGAGACTTTTGTTATAATGGTGTATAGACTTGGGCTGCTATATTTGTCTAAAATTTACATAAATCAAACATTTTATTATAGTTACTAGGTATAGTCAAGAAGCACATGCTTAATACATATCATATGTAAATTAATTTTGTCCTATAAAAAAGCTTGAAACTCCTCTAGTAAATAAATAGTCTATGTCCGTATTTAGTTAAGGCTGAAATATCTAAAAAGAAAAAAAAACTGCTATTCACAAAGGCAAAAAGAGTGGAGTTAATTGATGAAAAAGATTAGATCTGAATGGGTGCACATATTCGGCATAAGAGCTTCCGTAACCTCTACATCCCTGTAGGTGCAAATTTGCATTCTGTGGTCATCAGTAGGAACATTCTGAGTTGGCACCAATTTCAGGACCCACCTTCTTCAGTTGGTAGAGTATGTTATCTAGTATCCTTTCAGAGGATGGACCATTCTCTATTATTGTTAATCCACATCGAGGGCAAGGTCCTATGGGATCCCCCAAAGGGATCTATTATGTTGTTCCTAACTCTAACCCTAACCCTAGCCCTAACCCTAACCCTAACCCTAACCCTAACCCTAACCCTAACCCTAACCCTAACCCTAACCCTAACCCTAACCCTAACCCTAACCCTAACCCTAACCCTAACCCTAACCCAGCTGATGGGGTGTCCTGATAATGACTAAAGTCATCATTAAAATATGCCAGTTTCTTGTCCTTATTCAGCTTTTGTAGTCCTTAGTTTGATAAGGTTAGCTTTGGAGTGACTGAGAGAAGTGCAGTAGGAAGAAGGTGAGGAGGGTATCTAGGTCTAAGTAGAAACTATTTCACTAGGTACTTTAAGGTGTCTTTTTAGGTCTTTCTACTTTCTTGCTTAATTTATTGACTAACTAAAAATTATTGTCCACTCTTGCTTTAAGGTATATATTTTACCCTAATTTATGAATACATGTGAACATATGAATTTGGGTGGTCCACTACCTAACAAAGCCTCAAAACCTAGATATAGACCAGGGCCAATGAGCTAGTGGACCACCCAAATTCAATTAAGGAGTCCTGTGAGAAAGAAAGGTTTTACCCAAGTAATGATGCTGAAGGGTAGACATTCCATGCCTGATGTCTCTGGACACAGTCTGAAGTGAAGCATGCCGAGGTCGTACTCATTGCATTGAATAGACTGAGATCAGCAGATGCAGTATCAGTTGGTATGAATTGAGAGAAGCGTGCTAGAAAGTGAACCCCACCCTAGAGGTTCCAGGACTGGGGAAATTTGGCCTTTATAGAGGAAGCAGGAGGTTCCTGCTGTCTTAGGGTTTAAGAAGGCAATAGATAGTTATTGCTATAATCATATTATTTGGCAATTGGATTAACTTTGAAAATCCCATAGTTAGGATTTCCTGTACCATACACAACATCACCATAATTTATGTCCTTTGACATTATTTGTATATAGCTGTGTCTTAAAGATTAATGCCACTTGTTACTTCTGTTCTCCCTGGTCTAAGCTTTTAGGAGAGTCAACATTTCAAAGATCCAGCCTACGGTCTGTGCATTAAAAAGTTTGAGACATTCAATTAATTTTCCCTTCTCATATGCATTGGATCGACCTTCTCGTGGTGCATCCCGTGAGTACCCATTCATTGGGGAAACTGATTATCCTTCCTAGCCGACTGAATCCACATGGATCCCAGTCACTTTCAAAGCCAGCAACCAGCATCTCCTGACAGCTTTCAACCTGACCTGTTGACTGGCTATGGAAGAAGGGCAAACGCTAGAAGAAGAAGAACTAAATAGTGATTTATATGATTGCAAGTTAATAGGAGTGTACATAAACACCATTCCCACCACCAAAAGACTGTGTCCCATCCCATTCTCCCCATGTGAAGCCAAATACCCACCCTCATCCTCCACCAAGAGATTTTTTACTATGCTGTCTTACTCCAAACTCAGTCAGATCCTGCTCTGAGTTTCCCTTTCTGTTCTTTTTTCTCAACTTTTGTTTATGAGTAGGATCATCCCATATTTATCCTTGTCTTTCTTTTTTCTTTTTTAAAAATTTTTTAATATTTGTTTATTCCTTTTTGCTGCCCTTGTTGTTTTTTACTGTTGTAGTTATTATTATTGTTGTTATTGATGCCATTGTTGTTGGATAGGACAGAGAGAAATGGGGAGAGGAGGGGAAGACAGGGGGAGAGAGAGACACCTACAAACCTGCTTCATCACTTGTGAAGCGACTCCCCTGCAGATGAGGAGCTGGGGCTCAAACTGGGATCCTTAAGCTGATCCTTGTGCTTTACACTACATGAGCTTAACTTGCAGTGCTACCGCCAGACTTCCCATCTTTGTCTTTCTGCCTTAGCTCATTTAGCATAATTCCTTCTAGCTCCATCCAAGATGGGTCAGAGAAGGTGGGTTCATTGTTCTTAATGGCTGTGTAATATTCCGTAGTGTATATATACCACAGTTTTCTCAGCCATTCATCTGTTGCTGGGCACCAGAGTTGCTTCTAGGCTTTAGATACTATGAATATGTGTACATACATAGGTGTACACATATATTTTTGGTTGGGTGTTATGGAGTCCTTGGGGTATATCCCTAGGAGAGGAATTACTGGGTCATATGGAAGGTCCATGTCTAGCCTGTGAAAGATCTCCAGACTGCTCTCCACAGAGGTTGGTCCAATTTACAGTCCCACCAGCAGTGTGGAAGGAGAACCCAAATTTTATGAGGAGAGTCCAGGGATTAAACTGGATTCATCTTTGTTACTTAGTTATTAAATATACTTTATTTTACAAAAAAATGAAAGATCATAGTTCTTTCAAAGCTCACTGTGTATGCATGTGCCAGCACACACGTGTGTGTGTATGTGTGTGTGTGTGTGTATGCAGAGAGAGAGGTGGTTTTGATGACTACAGATTTTCTACTATTTGATGATTTTGTTGGCATTTGAAAGTATATAAACTTTCAATGTATGTGAATAAGGTATTTCAAGGTATATGGAAAAATATGATGTGTCTTAATAATGAGTTAGAAAGGATGCCTAGAGTCGTCGAAAATTGACATTTTAATGAAGAAGTCATCTCAGTTTTATTTCTAGAGTTTTGAAATCAATTAAAACCAGTAACTTACTGGTAATTTTTGAAGCTGTCATCAGAAACTCTGTGACAAGAGAAAAATGAGCTAAGCATTATAGATGTCACACTTACATCTTCTGTAACTGATTTCTAGTAACATAAAAAAAAAATCCATTGCATGCTTTTCACTATAAGTTCATTGACTACTGTCATATAGGTAGTGACAACTAGACAGCTTTTTCCCAATTGATGCCTAAAAATAATTCTTTTTCCTACAAGACATTATAATTCATGGAAGGTATATCTATAATATCCTTCATTGTACTGTGTTTTCAAGGCATCAGTTTTCACATCACTCAGATAGGAATTTGAATCTGTTTTCTGCCTCAGCAATATTGGGTATGTTACTTAACTATTTTAATATGAATATTTATTGGTATAATGGAGTAACATATTCTAAGACTCAAGGCAATCATAAAGATTTAAGAATCAGTTTAGTAAAATATGGTGCAATGAGCAATATCTGTTGCTATTGAAACTACTTGAGACCCCTTATGGTTATTATTTCCAGGAGATAAGAGTCATCTAGTGATACTCTGAGTACTAATAAAATACTTTCTTAGCTACTTATTAATGCCTTTCCCAAGATTATTGAAACATTGAATGCACCATATTTAAAAAGGGGACCTAAAACAAAAACTGTACATATTTATTTATTTACTCATATTGGAGGTATACTAGCATCTTGTAAGGGTATTAATAGAATTAACTCCACACATAGTAATTGGGATATATGTATATGTATATGTATATGTATATGTATATGTATATGTATATGTATATGTATATGTATATGTATATGTATATGTATATGTATATGTATATGTATATGTATATAACATGGTGTTACCATAAACGGTAAAGTCCTGGATATATATACATGTGGTGACCAGGATCTCAGACTCAGGTTCTAATATTAGTTACTAGGCTTCTTTCTTTTTGCTTCTTATTCATAAGCTTACACATAACTTCAGTTATCATTGTTATTATCTTAAGAAGGTTATGAATTCTATGTCTATAGGCAAAATATGACATCTTCCACATTTTATATAAAAGTTGCTTGGAGAAATAGACATGCCTATACATTATATGCTACTGTGGTTACTTTTAGCTGTGCTGGCTATATTGAATAGTTGTGACTAAATCTTTAAGACTGCATTTTAAAACTGTCCATGCAGGCTGCCTGGCACTGGTGGCCCTGGTTGAGTGAATGTGTTACCAAGTGCAAGGATGCAGGTTCAAGCAACTTGTTCCCATATGTAGGGGTAGAGGGTGCCAGGGGAAACTTCATGAGTGGCGAAGCAATGCTGCCAGTGCCTCTCCTCCTCTCTCCCTCTTTATCTCCCTATTCACTCTTCTCTTTGTTCTATCAGAGAAAGAGAGAAGGAAAGAAAGAAAGAAAGAAAGAAAGAAAGAAAGAAAGAAAGAAAGAAAGAAAGAAAGAAAGAAAGAAAGAAAGATTAAAAATAGGGGGTTTGGTGGTAGAGCAGCGGGTTAAGCGCACATGGCTGCAAAGCTCAAGGTTTGAGCCCCCGCTCCCCACCTGCAGGGGTGTCGCTTCACAAGTGGTGAAGCAGGTCATAGCTAGGAACATTCTAGGTTGCTTTCATTTCAAAACCAGTCTTCCTGGAGTGGCAGAGAATGTTGACTCAGCCATTCTTTGGAGAGTGGGGCAGTTTCTACCATTGTTGTTTTACATGGAGGACAAGGTCCTGTAGAGGCTCACAAGAGGGTTTATAGTGTTACAGATGAATATTATAAGTGATGGTAGAGAGAGGGATCTGTTAGAGGTCTATTAGAGCTCATATATGTTTGGGACTTTCAGGATTTCATGACTATGGCTTGGGAAGATCACATAGTCTGGTAGTGACCAAGAGGGCCATCGTTAAAGTGTGCCAGTCTCTTGCCTTTATCCAGCTTTTGTAGTCTTTACTTTGTCAGAGAAGGTTAGCCTTGGAGTGATTGAGGGAAGTGAAATAGGAAGTAGGTGAGGAGAGTATCTAGGTCTAAGTAGAAAATACTTGATTAAGTACTTTCTGTTTTTGTTTTTAGGTCTTTCTACTTAGTTGCTCAATTTATTCAGTCACTGTACTATTGTTTACTTTTGCTTTAATGTATATAGTTTCCCCTGACTTAGGGATACATGGGCAGCTGTATCTCATGGTCCTCGCCTATATCTAGTTTCTGTAACTCTGTTAGGAAGTGTGCCAGCTGAAAGAGGACTAAGGAGTTGTATGAGCTAGGAAAAAAAAATCTCTCCCTAATATTAGATCTGGTGGGTTGACATTCTCAGTCCGGTTTTTCCTGACACTGTTCAAAGTGAAACATGTCCAGGTGGCACTGGCTGCATTGATTTGGTTGAGATTGGCAGATGCCCTATCAAATGGTATGGATCAAGAGAAGCATGAAGCAAATGAGCAAAGCCCCAGAGGTTACAGGACTGGAAGAAATACAAGTTTTATTAGAGATATGTAGAAATACAGAGGAGTCAGCCATGAGGTGGTGCAGTGGATGAAGCATTGGGCTTTTAAGGATGAGGTCCTGAATTAAAATCCCTGGCAGCACATATATACTTGGGTGGCATTTGATTCTTTCTCTCTCATCCTATCTTTGTCATTAATAAATAAATAAACTGTAAAAATGAAAAAGAAATACAGAGGAAGGAAGAGCGTGATCAAGGGAGAGCAAAGCAGAAGAGAAAGAGACCTTTAACACAGCTCCTCTTCTTGCAAAGCCTACCCTCTTAGGTGGGGACCAGGAGCTTGAAGCCAGTTTCATACACATAGTAATCTGTATATTCTACAGGGTGTGCCTTATCCAGCTGCAAATAACTATTTTCTAATTGCATTGAAAATTCAGCAATGCTGTTTTTTTTTGGCATAGTGTTACATCTGGGGTTTTCCCTACTGTATGGAAAATAATTCTTTTCCATAGAAAACTATTGTTTCTTCTGAGAAAAAAAAAAAAAGCAGTCTAGAGAATTTTATTAAGCCACTCAATCCCTAAATAGTTCCATGTGGGCCCTTTGAATCTGTCACCTGGATTAGAAGCAATTGCAAATATGGCACCCACCTGCAATACAGTGTGAAGGTCTATTTGAGTCCTTCTCTACCTCCCCTTCCTCCTCCTGCTGTGCAAAATCACCACCTCCAGATAGTGCCATTCCTTTCTTCACCAAAAATCTTGTCTGTTTGCTGATGAAATTAGTTTAATATAGTTCTTTTGTTGTAGTATCTGTTTTACAAGGGAGACTCAAATTTCCATGATGAGGTCTCAAGCCATAGTTGTAGTTTTATCTAATAATTTAGAAGGTTTACAAATCAATAATGCAATCAAAATTAATTTTATGCATGTTTAATAAGGGGAAAAGGAATATTAAATGTGAAATTTCCAGTTATGTAGATATAGGCAATTTCTTTTCTTCACAATAATTTACCTATAATTTGTAAAATGTTTTATTTTTTTACTTGTTGAAAGCATGTGTGACACATGGTCAGTTCAGATATCATCAGTATTTGTATTAACTTCTGGTTAACAATTATGGTATAATTAAAGCATTATATATAATATGTTTCTTTCACTTGTTCAGATGAAAATCACATTTAATAAATAACATTTAAGTGGCCCGGGAGCTGGTGCAGTGATAAAGCTTTGGATTCTCAAGCATGAGGTCCTGAGTTTGATCCACGGCAACACTTGTACCAGAAGTGATGTCTGATTCTTTCTCTCTCCTCTTGTATTTCACATAAAAATAAATAAATAAATAAATAAAATTTAATTTACTATGTTTACTTATATTTTTAGTTTAGAAAAATATGTGTAGGAAAATAATAACCACTGAATTTCTTATTTACTCAGCTTTCTCTTAGGTTGTTTACTAGATTGTATTTTTTTATTAGTATGTTTTCTTTCCCATTACTAAAATGCATATACAAATTGGTTGTTTGCATGTGTTACATTTATATGAATTCTCCTGGGGGGAAAAACCAAACATGTATGCCATAGAAACATTACAGCAAGCCCTACACTGCTTAGGAATCTAGTCAGATATATTCACTTGTAGCACTGCCTGACACCTTTTCTACTGGCTTAGAGTAAGGTCTATGACCAAATGATGAATATTATTCAAAAGGAAAATGGAGGCAGAATTTATGTAAATATAAATTGATAGTGGGTAGATTTTTATTCAGACTCTAATATCAGGAAACCATGGTGGTCAGTTTATAGCATTACTAGAAAGGTAACAAAAATAGACAAACGTTGCTAAATTCACAAGACATAAATTTAATGAACCTAAAGTACTTCAATCACCAGTAAGCATTTTGTTCACTTAGGAAACAGAAAATAAGTAGTCTTTCAGTCATAACCTTTCAATTAAGGAGATGGGACGAAATCACTTGTATGGAGCATTTCAAAATGAATAAAGATAACGTTTTAAAGTGAAATAAAGTGACCGAAAGCCATGGTCACTTGTGTCAAAATCAGTCTGGTAAATGCAAATTTGATTGATATGATGTTGCTGGATGTAGCTGTAAATTAGTTTATGAGAAGTTCAGAGTCATTACAGAACTGAGACAAATTTCTTCATCTAAGACATGCTTTACTTTAGGTTACTAAGGTTAAATGAGAAATATGTATGTATATATATATGTATATATGAAAGATATGAAACATAAAAGAGTGCTAAATGAAAAGAAGCTTCCTTCTCCCTTTAGTCCCAGATTCTTGCCAATTAACTAGCTATAAATTATCTCTAAGGACTCCTGAATAATGCACTAAATTTTTCAATTATGCAAACTAAATCTACCATAAGTAGTGAAAGAACATCAGGGTGATGGAAATTTCACCGCCCAAAGTAACTTTACACTGGTTATAACCTAAAATGGAGTCCTCAATGTATGGTATGGAATGTAAGCATGGTGTTTTTTAAGTTTCTGATTTTATAAAGAAAATAAAAAGTAAAAGTAGGAATGAAAGTTAGGGTCCAGATAGAGATTATATATCATTTGAAAATATACATTTTCATATATACATTTCATATATACTATCTGAAAATATAGCATGTTTTGTGAGATTTTATTAGTGTTTGATAAAATTCTAGAAATTGTTAAGAGTTGAAAGTAATTTCATAAAATAATGGTACTATATGTAACAATTAATTTCGGAGTGAAATGCCTTTAGAAATTATCTAGTCACTCAGAAAGGTTAGCTGAATAAAATAGTTCAAGATTTCTAATGGCAGAGAAGCAAAAGATTTAGCTCAATATAATTCAAAGATCATATATTAAATATTTATCAAATGGCAAATACTGAAATGTGGTGAAATAGTCATAATTTACAGCCCCTGCTACACAGAAGCTAACATTTTGGTAGGGAATAAAGGGACGTTATTAAATATTTTCAGTGACACTTAGTTTTTAAACGTTTATCAAGTAAACCCCAGATTGTAACTTCTTTCAAACCAGATATTTATGTTGTCTTATCTTGATTTTGTTTGCATTATTACATTTTAACTGATGACTCTATAACACCTCAGTTTATGTAATTTGTACATATTAGGTATTGAATATTAGTTGAATGGCTGAATTTAGTAATAAAGTGAGAAGGTAAATATTATTTTGGTAAAAAGGAAAGGATTTTGCTATATATGTTTATATAAATATATATGTAATTTATTTTTAGAGAGAGAGTAGACAAACACGAGTGAGAGAGAGAGAGAGAGAGAGAGAGAGGGAGAGAGAGAGAGGGGATAATGTACTCTAAACACTTGTTTCCCATTGTTATGGTATTGTTTATAGGAAGGCATCTTGGAATGAGAGGTAACCATGCACTTCTACAAATACCTCCTGTATTACATTCTCCTCTATTAGTGTATGCTTTGACATCCATACATAGTAGAAATTTTAAGACTATTCTATTTATGATCTATTGTTATTCAGAATGTTGTTACATGGTACATAACTTCAGTATTAATAGCTAGGATTATGTGATATAAATTGATAAAGTTGGATAAGTGACATTTCACATGAGCAAAAATTGATCATGAAAACAGCATGTGAATTGGCTTTATTTGGATTCTTTAATCAGATAATGCCCGGTCTCTGGGTAATGGAAAAGATTTTCTTGAAAATAATAACAACAAAAAATTTTCCTCATGAAATATTTTAGGTTACTAATTTGAACAAATTTAAGCTTTTCATAGACAATGCAGGGTACAAGAGGGAAATATTTTAAGTGAGAGAACTCTAAGGAAGTGAGAGCTCTAAGTTAAAAAGACATATGCATCCTTATGATCATAGCTGCATTGTTCACAATAGTCAAAATATGGAATCAGCCTATGTTTCCATCAACAGATAACTGAATAAAAATGTTGTGGAACATATTTCAATGGATAAAAAGATATTATGGTATTTAGGACAAGTTAGATAAAATGGGGGTGATTGTGCTAAGTGAAACAACTAAATAAGAAAAAATAGGGTCCAGGAGATTGTCCACAAGGTAGAGCGTGTACTTTGCATGAAGACCTAGTCTTTTTTAAAATGTATTTTACCTTTTTATTTATTTTTATTATCTTTATTTACTTATTGGATAGATGCAGGCAGAAATTGAGACGGAAGGGTGCAATAGAGAGGGAGAGAGAGACAGACATCTGGAGCACTACTTCAACACTCATGAAACTTTCCCCTTGCAGGTGGAGTCAGGTCTCAAACCTGGGTCTTTGTGAACTGTAACATGTGCACTCAACCGGGTGCACCACCGCCTGGCCCCAAAGACCAGGTCTTGAATCTCTGGCCTCCACATGGGAGATGTTGCACCAAGGGAACCTCTGGTGCTGTGGTGTCTGTGTCACATGGTCTCTGTCTGAAGGAGAAAGCAACCTGAGCTTTCCAATCTCACATTAAATTCTGTAATTTAAATGAATCTATTTAAAAAATAACTTTAAAGTAAATCGCAAAGGTTTTAACAAGCCACTAAAAATTGTGATATATCCCCCAAGACATTCTAATACACTTTATATCATAAACTCATAATATTCAAAAGTATTTGTGATACTTAATGCCCATTTCATCTTAAATGCTGTTAAAATGTTCATTTAACTAAGCTGAAAAGGGAGGAAGCAACATATGGACCAGCGAGTGACTAAGAAGTCACTGTTACTTCCCCAGAGACACACCTTACTAGGGAAAGAGAGAGGCAGACTGGGAGTATGAACCGACGAGTCAACGCCCATGTTCAGCGGGGAAGCAATTACAGAAGCCAGACCTTCTACCTTCTGCAACCCTCAATGACCCTGGGTCCATGCTCCCAGAGGGCTAGAGAATGGGAAAGCTATCATGGGAGGGGGTGGGCTATGGAGATTGGGTGGTGGGAATTGTGTGGAGTTGTACCCCTCCTACCTTATGTTTTTGTTCATTAATCCTTTCTTAAGTAAAAAATTTTTTTAAAAAGTCACTGTTAGTCCTACCTCTATAGCTTCCATGTACATATATTATTATGAACAGATGTAAAGCAAATCCTTGAAAACATCATGGAAAAAAAGATGTATGAACAAATGCACATTATCTAGTTATTAGACTGTAGTAAGAAACTAGAAGATGCTCATTTTTGGAAGGGAAACACTAAGAATATTGAATGTAGGCATTGAAATCTTTAAGGGTCAGTGAGTAGTTAGAGAATTACTTGTTTATTGTAGACTGCAGTGGCACGTGGAAAGCTAATTTCAGTAAAACATGTGCCTTGGCCTTACAAAGTTGCAGATTTTGTTTTCTGAAAATATGATGTGGAATATGAGAAAAGGGCATAAAATAGTCTGATAATTCCAGAAACAAAGGCACATACAGAGTCCCAAGACATTTTATTCAGAGATAATCAAGCTGATGCCTATCAGGGTTCCTCATAGTTATTCCTGTTGTAGACTAGAATATTACCCACTGAAAACAAGAGGAATAACAGTAAGATACTGAGTCAGACTAAGACAGTTTCTTTTGAATTATGTCTCATAGATTAATTTGTAAATAAGTTACTTTATGAGATGGAAGAGGCAATTAAGTTAACAACAACTGAGAGGACATAAATATGGAAAGAGTAGGTTGCTGAAGACAAGTTTAAAGTAAAATCAATCCATTATGCTCATGTTTTGGAAGGATGTTCTTCCCTTCCTGGCAGATGGTAGCACAATAGAATTCCTTAAATATTGTTGGATGTGACAGTGCGTGGTGATGGCTTTTGATGTATTACACTAATACTTTTTTAGAGTGACACCACTCTTGATGATGAATTATACTAATATTGTAGTTTATCACATGAGCAGGACTCTGATGATGCATTGCAGCAATATATCACCAAAGCGGTTGTGTTTATTTTCTTTCTCACTAATCTCAGTCAAGTCAAGAATTCTGTGAAGAATGTAAATCTTTGAATCCAGCATGGCTTTCAGTTTCTGTGCATTGAAAAGTAAATTAACAAAACATATGTAACTTGAAAAGGGTATAAAATTTGGAGTTATAAAAGGCACACATGACTAAAAGCATTAATCATAGTTTAACTTTAGTACCTTAACATTTGTATCTCATGAGCACTGTTTAAAAATCATAGCGATATATGTTGTGCAATTTTACCTTAAAATAGCAGATACTGCCTAGGGGAAGTAACTAAAGTAGTAAAGTGCAGGGTATCTGGGGCTTGCATATATGAGACTTGCTATTGAATCACAGGACTTGAATGTTCTGGAGTGACATTCTACCTTCTCTCTCCTTCAGTACTCTCCTTCATATGAAATCAACTTTAAAAAATAAATATCAAGACACAATTTTAATACTAGAATATCAATGATCACTCTCATGTTTGAACAGAAAATAGTGATTAGGTCCGAGGATAGAAATACTACTATATTTTTTTTTTCATATTTATTTATTTATTCCCTTTTGTTGCCCTTGTAGTTATGATTGATATCACTGTTGTTGGATAGGACAGAGAGAAATGAAGAGAGGAAGGGAAGACATAGAGGGGGAGAGAAAGATAGACACCTGCAGACCTGCTTCACCGCTTGTGAAGCGACTCCCCTGCAGGTGGGGAGCCGGGGGCTCGAACCGGGATCCTTATGCCAGTCCTTGCGCTTTGCGCCACCTGCGCTTAACCCGCTGCGCTACCGCCCAACTCCCCAGAAATAATACTATATTATGTAATTCAGGGAGACTGATGAAATAAACTAGATCAGTCTATTTTTATGAATGGCATTAATTATAAAATTGCATATATATAAAATGAATTAAAGGTGGAGGGTAGGAGATAATATGAAATAATATATACTTGTTTGATTTTAAAATAAATCACAGGAGTCAGAGTGATAGCTTAGTGATTAGAGTATATGCTTTCCACATATAAGATTCTAGATTGAATTCCTGACGCCATATGGAAGCACCAAGGGTCAAAGAAGAGTAAAATCCATGGTTGGAAAGTGCTGCTTTGGTCTCTGTCCCTCTCATTCTCATAAAGAAAATTGTTACATGCACACAATGAAATATCACTCAACTACTAAAAATGATGAAAGCTATCAAGAGAGGGGATTGGATACAGAGTTATGGTGGTGGGAATTATGTGGAATTTTACCCCTCTTATCCTATGGTCTCGCCAATACTTCTAATTTATAAATAATATCTTTAGCCTCTCTTTCACTTAAAATACATACATAAATGAACACATGCATACATTACATACATACATAAAAGGAGGGAAAGGCAAAATAGAGAATAAAACTTAAACAAAATGTGGTCTGTTATCACAAGAATAGGATGCAAAGGAGAAGCAAAAGGAACCGAGAGGGCATTGAGCTAATTAATCAAGTTCTTTTTTTCTCCAAGGTTTTCTGAAAATTATTGGAAAATACTTTACATATTCCCTGAATACCTTCCATTGAATAGTTTATTGACTGTTTTTATGTCACTTAAAAAGAGTGTTGTTTATTAACATGTGTTCCAGCTGGACTAACATAGTAAAGCCTTAGTAACTGCTAAAGTATAATCTAGAAAAAAATGACCATTAAAATTTGGCTGTACCTCATTTTTAATCACAAACAGAACTAAGAGAAAAGAACCAGTTTTCCTATAACCATTCTTAGCTCCTATATTTACGTATGTTGTCTGCCACACCTTCCAGATTATAAACCTCTTACGTAAGAAAAAAGTCTGGATGTTTTATTTACAGCACTGTTAAGGGCATGACTATGCTTCTTGCAGGCAGTAGAACTTTGTTCAAATTGTACTTCACTGCCATTCATGTAAGCCATAGCACAAAAATGGGCCAATTACAGCTTATTGAATTCTTAAATGATACAAAAAAATGAAGTGATCAAAACATTGTTTGGAGTTATTGTTAATCCCACTGAGTAGAAATGCTGTTGCATGTTCCTGAACTTCCACATTAGAAAGTATTGCTGAACACACAGAAAGACAAAGCAGTAACAGGGAATTAGAGTGCAGACAATTAAACACACCTGGTGATAATAAATTTGTTCTCAAGTAGCTCTAAGTAGATATTCTCCCTTTAGTCCCATTAATAGTTGATTTTCTGGTCAGGTGTACTATTGATCAATTGTCACTGAAGCCATTTCTTTCTTATTAGCTTTCCAAACTTTTCTTTGCCTCAATTTTCCTCAGATCTAAAAACCTCACAAGATTATAGAGAGCTTGTTGCTTAGCAACAATTTCATTCTTCTAGCTGTAATGGTTGAGTGCACAATGTCACCCATTTTTGGAGGAGTCAGACGTTTTCCTGTGTCTAATGTTTACTCCATTTAATTGCCATAGTAAGATATTTAGTTATTTTTTAAATTATACTTTTCCTTCATGGGTGGTTTCAATTTTGTAATTATATATAGCTGTGCTGAGACAGTGTAGTGGTTAATATCCTTTACAACTATATCTAGACATGTACTAATACTGGTTTAAAAATACTAGCAAGAAGTATGCCAATTAATTTGTATTTTCAGAAATTATTTTCATATTTGAGAAGAAAATTTGTCACCTTTTATATAAATGCTATCTATCTGGTATTATATCCTCAAGGACTATAAACTTTAGAAGTTGTTAGATGAACTAATTTCTGTAGTAATTTCTCATAATGATAGAACGCTACTTTTTTATAATTTCTGATGTCCACTCATAGCTGCACATTGATTACAGTGTTCATACCTACTAGGTGAAATGTGTACTTTATTTTATGTGTATATTTAGAATCTATATTTCTATAATATAGCTATAGAAGTCAACTTTATTTTGCTTTTATTTTCTGATGCATGAGCTATTGTGGAATTCTGTGCCAGTACAATGAATTCATAACTCTTTCATCAGCTATTTTGTCTTTGTTTTCTTAATTGTTGTAGAAACAGAGACAAATAGGGCAAGATAGAATAACATAATAAAACAAGAGGGGGGGGAGGAGGAGGAGGAGGGAAAGGAGAGGGGGAGAGGGGGAGAGGGAGAGGAAGAGAGACCTCCAACCTACTCCTATGCCCAGGAAGCTTCTCCCTTGTAGATGGGTACCAGGGGATCAAACCTGAATCGTCACATGATAATTTTTGTCCTTCAGTGGTGGTGCTACCAACTAGCCCAGAAATTAATATTTTTATAGGAAGTAAAAGATCATCAAATACGGGCTATAGAAACAAGACTCCAAAGAAAGGTAGAAGTGGGGCTGGGTGGTGGTGCACCAGGGTGAGAGCATGTGTTACAGTGCACAGGTACCCAAGTTCAAGCCCCAGTCCCCTTCTGCAGGGGAAAAAACTTTGCAAGTGGTGAAGCAGTGCTGCAGGTTTCTCTCTCTCTCTCGCTCTCTACCTTCCCCCTTCCCACTTGAATCTTGACTGTCTCTATCGAATAAATATAAAGAGTAAAGAAATTTTTTTAAATCCTCAAAAAAAGGAAAGTAGAAGTAATATATCATTAAATCTATTTTAAATAAATGATGCATTCTAGATTAGATAATACTGTATCTGACACCGGAAATAGATGCTAAAAAATCCAGTTCATTTTCTTTCTATATTACAAAGTAAAATTCAAGAAATTTATATATGTAAAGCTTTGATAAAAAGTATTAGGCTATGGTCATGGAAGGAGTATACTGGATAAAGAATTGATTCATGAAGCATGAGGTGCTGAGTTTTATCCTTGGAACTGCATTGCCATAGTGATGCTAGCATTGTCTTTCTCAATAATAAATAAATATTTTAAAGTATCATACTAATGCCATTGGTATTTTGGCTCACAGCATTATTGACTGGAATGCAAATAAGTTTAAATATGCTTTCTAATCTAATTAAATTAAATTTTTATTTACTTTAACGAATAAGGACAGATATCTGATGCATAATTTTCTAAATTATAGATATATAGTTTAGGGCCAGGAAAGTTTCACCAGTGGAAGTGCAATGGACTTTTATTTAACTATTTATTGTTCATCAGTGAACATTCCCCAACTCTAGGATGACTTTTTCAAGTAGAACAGCAACAAGGAGGCAGAAACAGTAAAAGAGACCATAGCACCAAAGCTCATTCCAATGAAATGCAAGTGGAACTTGAATCAGGGTCACACACATGACAAACTAGTGCACTGTCCAAGTAAGTTGTTTTGCTGGCTGGCCTGCAATGGGCTTTCAGGCCAGACACCCCTGAACTATCATAAGCTATAGTTAAGTAAGTGATAGTCTCCCTGTCTCTCTCATTCTCTTAATGACTTTCTCTATGCTATGAAAATGAATATTTAAATATTTTGAAAAATATATAATGCATCATTATTATGTATTTATGAGTTAGTCTATATGAATTGATCTACATTCACCTAATAAAATGGTAATTTTTAGTGCTGCTGAAATGTATATGGTGTTACGATGTAGTTATTTGAATAAAATAATTTTTAAAGCATAGTGAGTATGTGTTTTTAACTTCTATCAAATTTACCATCACTTATTTTTGTATATGACAACCTTTAGAAGACATACAACACTGTATACTGTAATAGCTCTTGTCAGATGATGTTTTTTATTATGTTTGATTAGGGAAGTAGTGATTTACTAGACAATTGTTGCTACATGGGTATAATTTCCTATCCTTCTATGTTAGGTACCTGCACACCAATCTCACCACCAACTTAGATTCTCCTCCACCATTGTGTATTGGGTTCCCTCTTATCCTTTTCATTTCCCTGCTTCTACATCGTTGGCCTTGCTATAACAAATTTTATATGTTGTGGAATGAAATTCACTTGAAGGGCTGGCTGGTGGTGAACCAAGTTGAGTGCAGATGTTATGATGCTCAAGGACCCAGGTTCAAGCCTCCAGTCTCTACCGGCAGGGGGAAAGCTTTTTGAGTGGTGAAGCTGGGCTGCAGGGGTCTCTCTGTCTCTTTCCCTATCTCTGGCAGTTTCTAACAACTAAATAAAGATAATAAAAAAATAAAGACAATCTGATTTCTTTAAAGAAAAAAATTAATTAATTTGAATTATCAGTCCTTAGATCTGACTACAGAGGATAGCATACCCATTCATTCTCCTTATCAATTATTAATTTGACGGAGTCTTGAAAGTGAAAAGAAAGAAATGATTGTACATGGCAAAGTTTAACTGGCATCTCACGTTCTTGTTCTAGAAATTAAAACTAGATCCATTTTACTATCAAATTTAAAAGTATTTATGGAGATTTCTGAGGTTTGGATACATTTCCATTCATTTTATTTTATTTTGTTTTATTTTACAGAATACTTTATTGGAGGAAAAGTTGATATGTAATGCTGCTGTCATCAAAAAGTGTGCAGTTTTCATGACACCATCATGGGAAGATGTGAAACTATATCATTGAATACTTTTAAAAATTTGTATTATCTTTATTTATTTGATAGAGACAATCAGAAATTGAAAGGGAAGGGGGTGATAGAGAGGGAGAGAGACAGATACATGTGGCCCTGCTCTTCACCATGTGCAAAGCTTTCTCCCTGCAGGTTGGAACTGGGGGGCTTGAACCTGGGTCCTTGTGCACTGTAACGTGTGCATAACCAGGTGAGCTACCACCTGGTCCCTCATTTGAATTCTTTAATTACTCTTGCTACTAGGTGTGTAAATAGACTGTTATGCATGGCATAGTAATTATTCTTATAAGTGCCTTCCTTGTGTGTTGTGTTGAGTTAGTTCACTTGAATCATAGAACTCACTGATAATTAAACAAGGTGTAACTGCTGCACCAAATTTCTAAATCTAATTGAATGCTTATTATTAAGACACTGGCTGTTTGTTATGGAAAATGTGTTCCTTAAATGGTCAGTTTCTTAAGGTTGTTTAAAGTGACATAAATTGAGTGGCTTAAAACAGCAATTATTTGTTAGCAGTTCTGGATGTTGATAGTCCAACATAAGGAAGTCAGTTGGATTTATTTTTTCCTTGTTCTCTAAAGGAAAAACATTCATGCCTCTTCAGTGTCACCACATACCAGGTACCCTACCTTTATATCAGCATAATTCCAAGGCTTCTTTCCATATCATTATGGTTCTCATTTTTCTAACTTATTTTTAAAAAATACTTATTTATTTCCTTTTTGTTACCCTTGTTTTTATTATTGTTGTAGTTATTATTGTTGTTGATGTCACTGTAGTTGGATAGGACAGAGATAAATGGAGAGAGGAGGGGAAGACAGAGGGGGGGAGAGAAAGATAGACACCTCTAGACCTGCTTCACTGCCTGTGAAACAACTCCCCTGCAGGTGAGGAGCTAGGACTTGAACTGGAATCCTCATGCTGGTCCTTGTGCTTTGTGCCATGTGCACTTGACCTGCTGTCCTACCACCCCACTCCCTCTTTATTTATTTTTTAAATTGTATTTATTTATTGTTGGATAGAGACAGAGAGAAATTGAGAGGGGCAGGGGAGATAGAGAGGGAGAGAGACAGAGAGACACCTGCAGGTCTACTTCACCACTCATGAAACTTTCCCCTTGCAGGGTGGGACCAGGGGCATAAACCTCGATCTTTGTGAGCTGCAGTGTGTGTGTGTTTAACCAGGTGTGCCATACCCCCTGGCTCTGTCAACTGTCTTTATATGACCATCTTATTATAAAGATATCAGTATAGCAAATTAAATGTTTAACATAATCTAGTGTGACTTCATGTTAGCTAAATATGCTAAATCTTATTTCAGACTAAGTCACATACTGAGGAGTTGTAGCAGGAATTAATAATCATCTAAATTGAAATAATTTAGCCCTTACCTGGTGCTAAAGGTCACAGAACTGAGAGATCTGGATATGCAAGGCTCTAACTAAGGATACTTAGCAGTCTCCAAAGAGCTAGAGGATGCTGTGTCCAATTTTACAGTGAGCTCCAATTTAATACAAGAGGTTATTGTCAAAATTGGTAAAATAATTTCTAAAAAGTTGAGAGAGAGATCCATGGGAAGCATTTCATTTGTATTTCTGACCGGATGCATATTTGAATATTCTAATACTGAAATTTTAAGGTGATAATATCATAATATATGATATATAAATCTTGAATAAATGAAGATATATCTATTGATCATCTTTTATCATTTTATTGGGAGGTGTAGATGATTTACTGTACAGTTGTTGACACATGGCTTCAATTTCTTATCTCACCCTGATAGGTGTCTGCAAATTATTCTCACATCAATTTAAATCCTTTTTCACAGTAATGCATCAGGAACTCAAAGCCTTCTCTCCCCAGCCCACTTTGATTTCTCCTTCCCCAAAACCCTTTGCTTTAGTGAAATCCACCAAACCAAGTCCAGGTTTTACTTTGTGTTTTCCCCCCTTTTTTTCTCCAAAATTTTTTATATTTATTTATTTTCCCTTTTGTTGCCCTTTTTTTTTATTGCTGTTGTAGTTATTATTGTTGCCATCATTGTTGGATAGGACAGAGAAATGGAGAGAGGAGGGAAGACAGAGGGGGAGAGAAAAACAGACACTTGCAGACCTGCTCACCACCTGTGAAATGACTCCCCTGCAGGTGGTGAGCCCAGGGCTCGAACCAGGATCCTTACTCCAGTCTTTGTGCTTTGGGTCACATGTGCTTAACAGGCTCCACTACCACCTGACTCCCCTGTTTTCCCTTTCTATCCCTGTTTCTAAGGTTCTGCCTAGGAGTAAGGTCATCCAGTCTCTCTCCCTGTCCCTGTCCCTGTCCCTGTCCCTGTCCCTCTCCCCTTCCCCCTCTCCCTCCCCCTCTCCCCTTCACCCTCCTCTCCCCCTCCCCTCCCCCTCCCTCCCCTCCTCCTCCCACCTTCCCCTCCCCTCTCTCCTCCCCCTCCCTCCCCTCCTCCTCCCACCTTCCCCTCCCCTCTCTCCTCCCCTTCCTTCCCCTCCTCCTCCCACCTTCCCCTCCCCTCTCTCCTCCCCTTCCTTCCCCTCCTCCTCCCACCTTCCCCTCCCCTCTCTCCTCCCCTTCCTTCCCCTCCTCCTCCCACCTTCCCCTCCCCTCTCTCCTCCCCTTCCTTCCCCTCCTCCTCCCACCTTCCCCTCCCCTCTCCCCTCCCCTCCCTCCCCTCCTCCTCCCACCTTCCCCTCCCCTCTCCCCCTCCCCCTCCCCTCTCCCAGTCCCTCTCCCTTCCCCCTTCCTCCCTCTTTCTATTTCCCCCCTTACATAAAAAAAAACTCTTAAAATAAAAGCTAGGAAATGGACTCAGAAATCTACTTTGGGTAGCAATAAACAAACAGACCTATGATTCAAATACTGCCCCCAGTATTCCAGTATAAATACTGTCCTGTGGTAGAATCATATATCTCTTTTAGCAAATCTTGACTTATTCACCTTATAATAATTGTTCTTTATTATCAGATCATACATTTTGCATGCTCAATGCTGTTGGCAAACGATCACATCAGAACCCTTTATATCTTTATTATAATGTTACAAAATGTTGAGAAATGTAACAGTTGATCATTTAATCTCTTGAATTTCAATTATTTTCTCTGTAAGCTGGGATGGGTTTCCCTATGTTCCAGCTGTAGTGTTATTTGCATACAGAAATGATTTTTGCCATTTGCATTTATTTGCCAGTGTACAGTCTAATTAAAAATGTTTCCAGATGAATATACTCAATTTTTAGAATTCACTTGGAAGACTGTTTTTTAAAAATGGCAATTAATATAGTAAACATAGCAATATATTGTAGTTTAGTATGTCATTCTTAAATAGAGCTACTAGGGTATACAAAAACAGACTTTTTTCTCTTTATGTAGAAATAATATGCTTCAATGACTTCTCCTCCTCCTTCTTCATCACCGCCTCTTCCTCTTCTTCCCCTCCTCCTCCCCTTCTTTCAATTCCTCCTCCCCCTCCTCTCCTCCTCCACCTCCTCCTCCTCTTCTTCTTTCCCCTCCTCTACTTCCTCCTCTCTTCCTCCTTTCTCCTTCTTCACCTCCTCCTCTCTTCCCTTCTCCTCCTCCTTATTCTCCTCCATCTATGTAATTGTCCTTTATCTGGGACTCTTTTGAATTCTGAATAAATTCTTACAGAACAGAATTTTCTATACCTTTATTTAATTCAATTTATAGAAACTGAATATTCAACTCAGATAATTTTTCATATGTATCTCCTCTTCCTTACTCGTCATGTTTCTTCTCATTTTGCTCATATTATTACAGTGGAATTATACATATCTATAAATATAATTTTAGTGAACTGGAATATTTGTTACACTCATACATAGCTTTTTTGTTTAGTATATTTTATTAGTCATTAATAAAGTTTTACAAGATGTTAAGATTACAGGTGTATTGTCTCACACCACAGATGCTATTAAAGTTTTGTCCTCCCTTCATCTCTAATAACTACAGTAGTTTTCCCAAGGTCACAAATAGTTTTTATTTTTCAACCTACTTTTAATGAATGCTGCTTGTAAGGGTAAGCATTCTCTTTTCTCTCTGTGCTTTTACTAAGATAAAATATTCAGGCTTGGAGAATAAAGGCAGGATGATGGATGAAAATTATTTGACAGCAATGTAGATTAGCTGGGATGCTGTCTGATTTGCTGTTAGTGAGACTCAGATGAAAACACACCCCCAATATATTGGATGAAGCTTTGGTGCTGTGGTTTCTCTCACTTTTTCCTTCTCTCTCTCTTTTTCTGGAAAAGTTGATATGGCTTAGTGAAAATCAAGTGATCAAAAATTAGTCATAAGATTAACATTTTTCTTCATTTCAGAGAAGAGAGTATAAGAGCTATTCTTTCAATCATGCATTCAACTAGTTTCCTAAGTGACTGAGACTGACTAAATTATATATATATATATATATATATATATATATATATATATATATATATATATATATATAATAAGTTATATCAACTATAAATGGATTTTTATTGGTAAAGTTTATCTATTCAGTTATTCCTGGAAATATGATTACATAGCATTTACACATATATTTCACCTATAATATGTTTATTTTGAGGTCAGTAGTATTATATTATTCATTGACTTATTTGTGCATGTCCTGAGAATATCAAGATGTATAGAATTATTCTTCAAAATTATAAACAGAATGCTTTCAGCAATGTAGACTTCCTCTGGGTCAGTGATTTGTTTTGCTAAAACTATATAGCTTAAAAATTCAAATCACTCTTTTGAACTTTGCATCATCCCCTTTTAAAAATAACTTCTTCATAGGCACTAAATTATGAAAAGTAAAGTCATTGATGCAGTTTCAAGGTCACTCAAGTATTTTTTCATTGCTTAGCCTTCATAAGGATTTTGAGTCAAAACAACAATCACTGAATAAAAACTAAATTCCCTTTAATTATATAAAACTGTATCATGAAGGGTTGAGAACTTGATATTCACACAAAGGAATTTACTATCTATGTAGATGTACAGTCTTCACATACAAAAATCTAAAAGAAATAATGTAATCATGTGGTGAGACTTATCAGTGCTTTTTAAAAAATTTAATGAAAGGGTTCAAGAAAATGACAGGATTTTTATTCACTCTTGAAAGTGAGGTGGCATTAGGTAAGCTAAAAATAATAGTAATTCATCCCTTGTGAAGCTTTTCCCCTGCAGGTGGGGGCCAGGAGTGAGAACCTGGTCCTTGTACACTGTAGTGACCGTGCTGAGCTAGGCCTAACACCACCTGCCCCCTGGCAAATAAAGTTTCAATAGAAAAACTAAATAATGAGTAGTGCAGTGGATTAAGTGCAGTGAATTAAGTGCACATGACGCGAAGTGCAAGGACCAGCATAAGGACCCCGGTTCGAGCCTCCAGCTCCCCACTGCAGAGGGGTCTCTTCATAAATGGTGAAGCAGGTCTGCAGATGTCTGTATTTCTCTCCCCCCTCTCTACCTCCCCTCCTCTCTCAATTTCTCTCTGTCCTATCCAACAGCATCATAAATGGCAACAATAACAATAAGGACAAAAAGGGC